>NC_136485.1:28031660-28061660 GCF_053919585.1 Euprymna scolopes
CTGAATCCATTGTCAAAAATTTCCCCCACTCTATATCTGTGCCTAAATCAAAACGCGGATTTCATGAACAAAGCTTCTTTCTTAGAACTGCACGCCTGTGGAACTCTGTTCCGTCTGCCTGCTTCTACAACTTGGATGTCTTCAAGTCTAATGTTAACAAATTCCTAATGAACCGCCCCCCTAATTAAACACTTCTTCAAATCTCCTCACTAACGTAATGTACTTGCAATAACCCTTATCCCTGAGTGGCTTCCGGGCCTTGATAAGTGGTGATCACTGTGTAAAAAAAAAATATATATATACTTGAATTTGAGTGGCACTAAGCCTCCCCAAGGTCCAAGTTCTCTTTGCGCTTGTCCAGCGGAGGTCTAGTCAGCGCTCTCTCCTCGGTCTTTTCATCCTCCTTGACCCTTCTCGGCTATTTGGTATTATTATTATTATTATCATTATTATCATTATTATTATTATTATTATTATTATTATTATTATTATTACGCTTATCGCTCCGTCCGTTATCATGCTGTGCATCCCTAAAAAAGGAAAGTGGAATATTCCAAATAAACCTGTCACCACATTTTCGCCTTCCTTCTTTAGAAGGAAGGCGAAAATGTGGGTTAAAATTATGAAAAATGATTGTAGAAATAAGTAACATATCCAAGAATTATGAAAAATGATTAAATGTGACTTCATGCATTAGTGTGTTTGTAATGAAATAATAAGCCCAGACAATATTTCAAAGTTATTATTTTATTAAGGAGGAGGCGATAATGTGGGTATAAATTATGAAAAATTATTGTAGAAATTAGTAACATAGCCAAGAATTGTGAAAAATGATGAAATAGGGGTTAATTGATTAGTGTGTTTGTAAGTAAGTAATCAGCCCAGCAAATGTATCTAAGTTATTATTTTAGTAAGGTTGGGCGACAACATTGGTTTAAATTATAAAAAAATATTGTCGAAATTAGTAACATATCCAAAAATTACGAAAAATGATGGAATGTAAGTTGATTGATGTGTGTGTGTTGGTAATGAAATAATCAGCCTAGACAATATATCAAAGTTATTATTTTAGTAAGGTGTGCGATATGGTGAGTTTAAATGATGAAAAAATATTGTCAATATTAGTACCATATCAAAGAATTATTAAAAATGATGAAATGTGAGTTAATTGATAGTTGTGTTTTTTATATAAAATAATCAGCCAATACAATATATAAAATTTAATATTTTAGTAAAGGGAGGGGCGATAATGTGGGTTGAAATTATGAAAAATTATTGTCGAACATAGTAACATATTCAATAATTATGAAAAATGATAAAATGTGAGTTAATTTACCGGTGTGTTTTTAATGAAATAATCAGCCCAGGAAATATGTCAAAGTTATTATTTTAGTAAGAGACAGTACAGTTTTAATAAAAAGAACCAGAATAATATGATTGTGCCTTCATTCATGCTGAACAGAACGCTCACAGCATGCCTAGCAACAATATTTTACATATGAAAAATGCTGCTGTGGAATTTCCACAGGTCCCGCTTGTTGTTGTTGTTATTATTATTATTATTATTATTATTATTATTATTATTACATTTCAAATAGTCGCTTTCAAGGTAAAAAATCTTTATTTGTGAAAATACAACCGGACTAAGTTGTTTCAATATTGAGTTTATTTTATCTATACTTGTAATAACCGCTAAATTAAATTAGAAAAATATATTCTAAGTCTTAAAAGCAAACACATACGTTGGATATTGACCGCGATTGTAGTTTAATTGTATTTGACATTGCACTCAAAATGTTACTACAGCTTGAAGCTACAATTAGTCGGACATTTTGTCTTCATTCAAAATTGTCCTTTGTTGGTTGATTTAAAATCAAGTAGTGAACATCTATTAAGACCAGACAAATACTCACAGGAGACTAAAAGTAAATTATATACATATACCTACTTATATATAAAAGGCATTTTGTCTGCGTGTACGTGCGATTATGGACTCTGAAACGGCTGGGCCGATATTTTGGAATTTTCACACAAATGTATATTGCTATATTCTTCTTATACCCTTCCATATCTATTTACCAGTAATGCTTCAAGCAAACTACCTTTCTCTATTATCTTTATTGATGACCAGACAGAGTTTGCACATACTAAAAGAATGTTCCTTATCTCGGAAAAACGGACCAGAATCAGATGCCAAATCAATTTCCTGAAAAGATGTCACAAACACAATATCATTCCGAACACTATGAGAAACATTAACTTACCAACATGTTTCTACGTTGACGCTCAAAACAGCACAGAACTGTATACAATTTTTTTCTATCAATCGGATTATCCAGTACCACTACTGCAAACTACACCTGAATATCAATTTTTTGCACTGAAATCTAATTCTCACTCCCTATAGCCACTGTTCCTTCTGAACAATTACTACATTACATCCACATAGCCGTCGACCATGCCTACTACCACTGCTCCAACCAAAAAAAAACAGATTTAAACAAAAATTGAATTTGTAACGACTGAAAACCGGGAAACCACATACGAATAATATCCAAATTACGCCCATAAGTCCAGTGACCAAACCAATACCCAGTCCTTCATCACCCATATCACTGGCTCTATTCACGGCTAAAGCCGAACTCCTCTCCCTCTGGCCTAAATTCATCACTACACAAAAACTAAATAACCGCATGATAAGCTTATCATAGAAACACAGTTTTTTTTCAGAATAGCCTACCATCTTAAATTACTCGCAGCCTTTTATCCACCAACCCAAAATAATCAAAATAACCACACCCGTCCTACGTCTACCAACAACTCCTTTCCTGTTTACCAGTTGGATCAACCTCTACACTATCCCCAAATAACCATCGACTTACTCAACCAGCAATTAACTCGACTTGAACATAACTTTTTAACAATCCTTAACCATAAACAACCACACATTACACCCAACATCTCTAGATCCCAACGCTCAACCCTAAAACACACACCAACGCACAGCATTATTGCAGTTAAAAAGAATAACAATAAGTAACGCAAAAAAAATTACTAACAAAGCCATTTCTCTCTGATAGGTTCATAAGAGTAGTGGTTGATTGGTAGAAATCAGAAGCTCACAGTATTAATGCTGGAGTCCCTGGGCCCAACTTTTTCCCTAATCTACATCATTGATCTTCACAAGTATATCCTTAGTTCTTTTGTAGATTACTGTTTAAAAAAAAATAACAATAAAAAAATTTAAAAAAATCAAAAATAAAAAAAATATATATATGTCCAAACTACTAAGGGTGGCTTTCTAAAAATCTAGCTTCGAGACGAAGCCATTATTAACCGAAACGTTTGAAAAAAAAATAACAACAACAAATTTAGTTCTTTTGTAGGTATTTACGCCAAACATACTACCAACAATCGCAGTACATCAAAGACCGTAAACGACCAAGTTCTCTCTGATTCTCTTTCTTCTTATCTTGAGCATGTGGTACAATGGGTAAAGAGGTGGCTGGTTACTTTTAATGCATCTAAAACCAAGCTTTTGTCTTTACATTATTAATGCTCTGATCCCTATCTGGGATCAATTAAAATGAATCAATTGAAACGAAAAATAAACGGGAAAAAATTACATAGAGACTAAATTAAGAAAATATCAAAAAGAAAATCTTCTAGGACTTAATTTAGTCTCTATGTAATTTCCCCCCCCCCTCGTTTATTTTTCGTTTTTGTTTTCCTCCCCCCGCCATCCGCCATATTCATGACTTTTTTTTAATCGTATTTTTCTCGATTTAGCTCTGTTGAGCGAGGAACAAATCCTGGTTAGCTAACCTTTAATTTCATTATTTTAACTTTTTAAATCATTATGTTGATTGGTCTGGATTTAGCCATTATTAAATCCTGTACCCCCCGAAAAATTTTCATATATATATATAGAAAGAGAGAGAGAATGAGAGAGAGGAATTTGTTGCTGTTGTGTTTTTTAAACGATAAATGCCGTTATATAGATGCTTCGCCTCAAAGCTCATTTTTTATTTACTTAGAAAGTCGCCCATAATTTGTTTGGACTGTTTCTAGGAATCGAACTCCAGGCCATGTTTACCACAGTCCGACGCGTTAACCATTACGCCATGAACTACTAGATGACTTTACTGTTAATTTTTCGCCTATGAATTAAGATTTTTTGTTGTTATTTTTTAAACGATAAATATGGTAAAATAGTGGCTTCTCCTCGAAGCTCATTTTTTATTTACTTAGAAAGTCACCCATAATTTGTTTGGACGTATATATACAAATGTTGTTATTATTATTATTATTATTATTATTATTATTATTATTATTATTATTATTATTATTATTATTAAAACAGTAATCTGCGTACACGCGTATTTCAAGGTAACTACCTCTCATCAGCGTAGCTTGACTGTTTCTAGGAATCGAACTCCAGACCATGTTTACCACAGTCCGGAGCGTTAATATATATGCGTGTGTGTGTGTGTATGTGTGATGAACTCCCCCGTTGTGTTCGACGCATGAGGGGCATAAATCTACCCTTTTATATTCTACTTTCAATGTCTTTGCCGCAATGTCTTTGCCGCTGGCGGACCTCCTATTCGCACACTATGAAGATTGGCTTGATAACATGCCTTCGATTGAAACATTAGTTTGCTATTTTTTGTTTTAGTGAAGCAAAGTGGGCAAGTACATGGGCTACCCACATAACCCGTCGTTTTAAGTGATAATGATTTGTTACAAACGATTCACACTTATTGATACAGTTGATTGCATTAATTGATGCAAAATATGCCACAGAATCAGTGAACACCTGTACAGAGGCTTGTATTGTCAGAGGTGTTTATATCTTAGATAGACTCTCGACTGAAGTATTCATATATATATATATATATATATATATATATATATATATATATATATATATATTAGCATGCGTGTGTGTGTGTGTGTGTGTGTGTGTGTGTGTGTGTGTGTGTGTGTGTGTGTGTGTGTGTGTTGAAACTCGACTGAACACATGAAAATAAATAACTACAAGACAGAAGTAAAATAGAACAGATATATTGAGAGCAAGAAAGTATATACAATATTTACATAGTGTCCATTAGTATAGTCATGAGGAGACCGTCCCTGGAGAAGGTATCTGGGTAGTCGTCGACTCTCGATCTCGTTGTCTTCCTGAGTGTCTCGTTGGGTCTCTCGTTGAGTCTCTTCCATCTTTACGGTACCAACCATATTTATATGAGAGATACTCCACGTATGCTGATTATTTTGATCCTGTTACAACAATACATATGGATAAAAGTCAATACGAAAAATATATGTGTTTATATCTTTTCTGTATTTATTTCCTATTTGTGGACGTGTAGGAATACAAGAAGTCTTTCGAAAAAACGAAAACGTTTCTTTCAAAAGCACATATTTTCTACCGATCCTTCGGTCTTCTTCAGTGTGAATGATTGAAATATGAGTGCAGGGCGAGCAGGGCAACAGGAAGGGAACGGGTATAGCCAATCAGGTTTAGATCATTCTGAATACGACCATCCCAATATTTGTGACTTTTAATAGTCGGCAACTTGTGTGGCTTTTATTCAAAACCAAGTCTTTCATAAAATGTTGAATTGGACACCCACGCACTGCATTTACACTTTTGCATATGTAAACATACATGCATGTACACCCGTACATTACCACACATGCTTCTACACGCACCCGTACACACAGAATACGCACACGCACATTTATAGATGCACGTACAAATTTACATGGAGACATGAACAGATGTAGAAAGATAAGCTAGGTAGAAACTTCTGACCAAAAGCTGATGCTTCCCATTGGAATCATAAATTTATTATGATTCTAGGTATGGGACGGGGTGAAAGGATAACTTCTTCTTTGCTTCACTGGATATTATGTTTGCATCTCCCGTTGCCCACACGCACATTCACACACGCACATTCACACACGCACATTCACACACACACACACACACATTTACTTTTTTCAACCGCTTACTGTAGGTTCTAATTTCTATCATTTATGTTTTTTAAAAATAGACGAAGAATATTCTTCTTTATTTTCATTTTTTTTTACTTAATTTATTTCAACTCTTGTTCACATATAGTAAATATCAATGAAATTACCTTCAATTTCCGCCTATTTGATATATAACGTTTCATTGTGCGTTTGTGTATCCATACACTCTTCTCCCTCTGCTCCCACACTCAGACACACTCACACATATACATATATACTCATGCATACATACATGCATACATACACAAAATGGCAAATATAAGCGAAAAGCATTGCTTTTAAATTAGAAGCCATCACAATAATTGGAAGCTCAATATGCCGCTTAGAGAAATCAGAGGTTAATAACAATTGATGCTGGAAATAATACTCAAAGTTTGATATATTGCAATGCTTAAACAATGAGTTAAATAATAATAATAATAATAATAATAATAATAATAATAATAATAATAATAATAATAATAATAATAATAAACTTATCCCGAATATCTTCAAAGAGGTGTATTACAGTATATAGGGTTTTTGAGTGGGGAATGAGTTACACACACACGCACACACTTGTTCATTTGTGTGCACGCGTATGCGTACTCGAAAAATAAAATTAAATAGATGTTTAAAATTAAAATATGTGGAAACTAAAAAACCAAAGCATTGCGAAGACAAAAACTAAACTCTTAATGAGAAACGCTAAGCTGTTCTTCCACCGTGCATACTCACTCTGTCCTGTGCCTTGTAGGAAAATGTTTTTGCTCGGTTTGGGTTTTATAAAAATAATACTCATTTAGCAGTACCAAATCTTTGTTGAAACCGAAGATGTGATTGTTAAGTCTCAGAATGCGTTTCTCTTCATATTGTCTATGGAGGCTATAAGAATGCATTTTATGTTGTCTATGCTGTGGTCTGGGAGAGTATAGCACATTGCTATTGTTTGCTGTATGGATTTGCCCCTAATTGTTTGTTTGTGGTTGTTGAGTTGTAGGCGGAACTCCCGGCCTGTTTCTCCCACGTAGTTACTCTTTGGGCACTTGATGCTATATATTAGGTAGACTACATTTGGACTGTCGTATGTGAGAGGGGGGAGTTTAAGTTGAATGTTTGTGCCTGGAGATGTGAATGTGTCGTCGGTTTTAATGTGTTTGCACATTTACACCTGCGTTTGTTGCATGTTTTGTCTTCATGAGGTGCAAAACTGTTGCGTATTTTTGTGGATGTAAATAGTGACCGTGGCTGTCTTCTTGCATGAAGTGAAAGCGTGTTGTATATTGTATTGAGGGTGGGATTATGTTGCAGTTGTTTGAATATCTGTTTTAGGGGGGTTGTGTAGTTTGTCGGTGTTGTGGTGGTCAAATACCATTGGTATTTTTTAGGATGATTTGTTGCTTTTGTACGTAAGTAACTTTATTCTGTTTATATTTCCTGCTTTCTTTTTTAAGAGTGTAATTTCGATGAATGAAGTGATTGGCCAGAATTCATACTTGTTTTCTGTACTCAAATGAGTCTGAGGAGATTCTTTTGACGTGTAGCCACAGACTAAAGATAATAGGTTCTTTGGTGTTGATAATGCGGCAACTATTAAAATTAAGGTAATCGTGGCCATCGGTGGGTTTGGTGTAAAGTGATGTGGTTATGTGATTGGTGGTTATATTTACTAAAACGTCTAAAAATAGGATGTGTGTGGTGTAGTTGTTCTGTCTTTGATTTTATGCTGTTGTGACAGCTGTTAATATGTTGATAAAAGTCCACCAGTGCATCTTCGCCGTATGGCTAAATACGGAAGATGTCATCTATGTACCTATAGTAGTGTAATATATGCAGGTATATGTTATCATACCTGAGAACCATTTTTGTTCCTTAGCTGTGCCTTTTATTTGTAGATAATGTTGGTTATTGAATGTGAAGTTGTATGTTAAGATAAATTGTATAATGTTGCTTAATTAATTCATTTTTTTTAATTATCAACTCACTCTGTCAAGTCCAAAGAGACCGAACAGTTTTGGCAAATAGCAAACAGGATCCTAAACAGACGTGTATGCTCTATCCCTACTATCATCAATGGACCTGAGGTAATCTCGTCCGCATCAGACAAAGCCAAACTCTTTGC
The DNA here is from genome assembly GCF_053919585.1 of Euprymna scolopes. Lineage (NCBI taxonomy): Eukaryota > Metazoa > Mollusca > Cephalopoda > Sepiida > Sepiolidae > Euprymna > Euprymna scolopes. Next base: position 28,039,804 of record NC_136485.1, read on the forward strand.
AAAGAAATTTGCAGAAATGCTACCCTATGCGACTAAGGCCGATATTTCCTCCTGGAAACACGCTATGCGACATACAAATATCTGTGCGTGATTTTGCCAAGCTAATTAAAAACCCTGACTTCAGTAAAGCAACTGGCCCTGACTGGATGCCAATTATAGTGCTCAAAAAGCTTCAACCAGAACTAGCTGCCATACTTACAAAGCTGTTTAAGCGCTGTCTTAAAGAGAATCGCTTCCTAACACACTGGAAAATCTTATCGGTATGCCCTGTATTTAAGAATTCAAATAATCGTTCATCTCCCTCTCAGTACAGACCAATAATTCTCCTGTGCGTCATGAGTAAGTTACTTGAATCTGTGTTAAATAGAGTAGTCAACCACCTCAACAAAAATAACCTTCTTAGTGACATGCAATATCGTTTCCGTTCTGCTAGATCTACAGAAGATGTGCTTAGTTATATTTAATAGCATTAGTGAATCTCTCGACGGAGACTTCTTTTCTAGGGCAATTGCTCTTGACATATCAAAGGCCTTTGATAGAGTATGACATAAAGGTCTACTTCACAAGATCTCCAGCTATGGTATAGCTGGAAATATCTTTTCAATTATTAAATTATTTAATATGATATGTTCATTAGAGTAGTGGTTGATAGGCAGAAATCAGAAGCCCAAAGTATTAATGCTGGGTCCAACTCTCTTCCTGATCTATATTAATGATCTTCTAAATCACATTCTTAGATCATTCGTAGACATTTTTGCTGACGACACTGCCATCTATGGCAGCACATCAAAGGCCTTAAACGACCAAGTCCTCTCTGATTCTCTCTCCTCTGATCTTGCGCATGTGGTACAATGGGGAAAAAGTGGCTAGTTACTTTTAATGCATATAAAAGCAAACTTCTATCTTTACATGATCAACTTTTTGATCCCCATCTGGCATCAATTGCAATGAATGGCTCTCCTCTTGTGGAGGTTCCATGTTTTGACAAGTTTCTGGGCTTGACTTTTACTCCTGATCTAAAATGGAATACGTACATCAAATCTGTTGCCAAGGTTGCTGGAAAAATGATGGGATCCTTCTATCGATCCAGTAGATATCCACCTTCTGATGCAATACTCTACCTATATAAGAGTCAGGTACGTCCAAGGATGGGGTATTGCTGTCACATCTAGACAGGAGCTGCTAGGAAGACTTATCTTGTCTTGACAGAGTTCAATATAGATTTTGTAACCCTTTTCTCTTCTCTGAAACCTCTTTCTCACAAAAGAGACGTTGCAGCCTGTCTCTGCTCTATCGTTATTTTCATGGCAAGTGCTCGTCTTGTTACGTAGCAGTCTGAGCTCTAATCTATGGTCCCCCTTCGCCAAACATTCACGACAAACACTCGTTTGGCTGAAAACACTCTCAATAATTTCCCACACTCTTTATCTGTGCCTAAAGCTAAACATAGATTCCATGAACAAAGCTTTTTTCTTAAACTGCACAACTGTGGAACTCTCTTCTGTTTACCTGCTTTCCAGCTGACTACAATATGGCCGTCTTCAAGTCTAATGTAAACAAGTTATTGGTGAGTCGTTTCCCTTAAGTAATCCAATTTTGCCAAATTTACACTTCTAACGATTACTATGATATTGTCCATTTGATCACTTTACACTCTTTAACCATTATCCTTGAATGGCCTCTCGGCTTTGATAAGTGGTGATTCCGTTGTAAAAAACTATTCTATAGAACTGATGGATTGTAACTTAAAGTAAAACTATACCAACACTATCATAAATAATGGATGAAGTTTTAAATTACTAAAGTTAAAATATAAGCCAAAACATTCGCATGCCATGCTGGTTATAATTTGGTCATATATTTCAACTGATGTGCGCTCCCTTTTCTGGTAAGTTGTAATTACTCGCAAATATCGTAGTCGAAATTCTTCTAGGCCTTCTTGTTATTGGCAGGCGGCCATTTGATTCTTAATTAATTTAAATAATTAATAGACCATTTATTCATCGTTGTTCTTCCCACGCCTGCGTTATATCCCAACGACAATTACCAAAAAATACATACATTTCTACTATATCATTTACCTTTCCAATATATAAACATAATTACTAACAAACCCTTACTGTAAGTGCTTTGCGCAGTCCGTAAGATTAACTAATGACATGGTATCCTAAATTGCTATTAAGTTTATTATTTCGCAGCACATCAACCCCTTTTTAAGTTATTCATGCTGAATCCAGTAATTGTGTAGGTTTTATGCCTCAAGTCTTTTATATCTTTCATCATTAATTTGTAGTGCTTGGTTGGGTTGTCTTGTAGTGGACTCTGCTGGTTTGGTTCCTCGCCCGGTAGAGCATGATTTATCTTTGATACAGGAAATGGGAAAAGAGTTATGATACTATTGTTTGGTGCGTTTTAAGTCAGGACGCCAGTAGGGAAGGGGAATAGGAAGAAAAAGAGATGGAAGTGTTTTTGGCTTTGTAGAACATGATTGTCTTTTGCAAAGAGTTAAAATACAAAGACAAAAGGGTTCTAATCTACGGTACATTTGACTCATGGAGAACAAAGCTTCTTTCTTGGAACTGCGCGCCTGTGGAACTGTCTTCGGTTTTCCTGCTTTCCAACTGACTACAATGTGGTTGTCTTCGGGTCTAGCGCGGGCAAGTTTTTGATGAGCCGTTCCATATGGGTTAAAAAATTTACCGAATTTTCATTACTAACGATTACTATATTGTACAATTTCTACTGTACACTCTTTAACCCTTATCCTCGAGTGGCCTCTTGGTTTTGATAAGTGATGATACCTATTTAAAAAAAATATATATCTTCAGAAAAACTGCTCTGGTAACACCATAAATTGCCATTAAAAAATAATAATAATTAACTTTCCAGCGAATAATATAACATCTTAGAATTTCAATGACTAACTTAATACATTAAATGACCTTAGAACTCGAAATTTTACAAAACTACATCCCAGAAAAAAAAACATAAATCACAACGGTATCACTTGTGATGAAGCGAATAAAACAATAACGCCAAGGGTTATGATAATAGTAATCGATGGTTCTTGTCTTCATTATATGTCTAGTGATTCTCTTTAGTTTTGAATTGTCTGTTGTAACTGTTACATTCTTATTGTGCGAATTCCATTCTATATGAGATACACACAGGAACTGTAGTAATAAAAAAAAATATCGTTCATGATGAAGAACGAGCATCTGTGAAAACAACCAAGAAAATATTTCCACGTGCTGCATGAGAAAGACGAACATAGAGTTCACCAATGATACGAGACACATTTTATCTTTTTTTGTTGTCTATAATTCGCGTGGTGCTACGGTGCATCAGGAAATTTTAATCATTTGTTAAGCGCAACCCGTGTCTTCATCAATAAATAACGATGAGGTTTGAGGTAAATCAGAACCCAATGTAAGTGGCTTTCATGCTGGTGAAAGTGTGAACCTGGTTTATGTTCATGTTTTTCGTTTGAATGGACAGAACAATGATGGTACATTCGGCGGTTATTTTCATGAACTAAATTGTAATTGCATATTTAGTTTGTTTTTCTTCTTCATCTCTTTCACTCTCCATATTACTCTTTATCTATTTATCTATGTATTTATCTATCTATTTATCTATGTATTTATCTAAAGACTACAATCTATACATAGACTATCTTTCCTCATTTCTGATCTCCGATATCTTCTTCCTTTAAATTAGCTTAAGTATCAAGCGATTTACTCTCTTTTCTCCTTTTTTTATTCCACTACTACTACTAATAATAATAATAATAATAATAATGATAATAATAATAATAATAAAATTATTATTAATAATAATAATAACGATAATACTTGTTCTTTTACCATTAATCTTTTTTCCTCTTATATATCGACAGTCTTATTCTCTTCGTTCCCTCTTCTTTTTCTTCTTCATTTATCTACATTGTATTCATCTTCTTTTTTTTACTACTACTGCTATTACTACTTTTTCTACTTACTTGTACTTTTCAACTGCTATATTTTAACTACTTCTTAACTACTTTTCTTCTTAAATATAGGCAGTTTTCTCTCCTTTTTATTCGTCGTAGTTTTCTTTAACCATCCCCAATCTCCTATCTCTTCCACTTCGTCTTAACTATTACATATAGTCTTTTATTTTTACTTCTTTCTTCTTATCCATTTTGTTTCTTATTCACTATTGCCAATCTTCTTAATAGCTAAAAGTAAAAAGAAAAAAAACGACAATCGTTTCTGGTCATATCCTTCCCATAACTCGTTATTTCTCAATCCATTTCCACCCATTTGTGTATATGATTCATTAAAGAAGATTATTTCTCATGAGAGTTTCTACTACGAGGTAAACTAAGTTCATGTCTACGTTATTTTCAAACATTTTAACCATATTCCTAATACAACGTATCGATTCAAAACACTTATTCTTAGCAAATAATCGCATTACATACATATACAACACACACATACACAAAGACACACACACACACACACATACATATATATATATATATATATATATATATATATATATATATATATATAGAGAGAGAGAGAGAGGGGGGGGGAGAAAGAAAGAAAGAGAAATATTATTTTTATACATATGTACATATAAGTATATATCTCATTATATATACATATATATATACATATATATATATATATAATATAAAGCTGTGTGTGTGTATGTGGTCACGAATAGGCTCCTACATGGTTGACTATTTTAAAAAACTGATTACATATAATAATAGAAGATGTATCGAGACACAGGAATGGGTATGTTTGATCTGGCAGAACGGTGGTTCATTAAAATTGTGGGGTGTGCGTATGCGCCTGGTCCACAAAGTATGGAAATAAAAATTTAACAATTAAAAAAAAACGTTTACAAGTGTTTTTGATATAGATGTACATAATAATACTTTCATAAGTATGTTTTAACTTAAATAAGGATGGTATAATAAAATTGTGGGGTCTGCGTTCGCGTCTGGCCGTCATAGAATGGAAATAGCACAAACTTTAATAAAGACTTTTCATATCTATCTGCGTAAGTATACTTTGATAATTATGTTTCCGTTTGAAGAAATATAGTATAATAAAATCATGGGGTGTTCGTTCGCATCTGACCTCCATAGAATGGAAATATGTCACGAAGTTTTACAAGGTTTTTTTAATATAGATCCACAGAATATTGTGATAAGTGTTTTAGTGTGAACAGGTATGGTATAATAAATTATGGGGTTTATCTATTTTATTTTTACTGTCACCATATTTTGCTTTGGTTTTGATGTCCCAAAATTACACCCAAATTTACAACCCTTCCTTTTCATAACCTATCATACTGTCATAAATCAAAGTCCATTTTCTGTAGGCTGTTTTTGAACCCAGTCAACGACGGGTACTTTTGCTAGTATATATATATATATATATATATATATATATATAGAGAGAGAGAGAGAGAGAGAGAGAGAGAGAGATAGATAGATAGATAGATAGATAGATAGATATTTCTTAAGTGATTAATTAAGAATGTATGTCTATCAGTGCCGGTCAGAGATTGTGTATAAAATTCACTCATAATGATCTGTCTAAAAGGCTTGCGATTCGTTTTTCCCATGAAGAGAACGACAGAAAGAGAGACGTACATATTGTATAGAAGAAAAGATATTTCAAATATAAAAATAACAAAAAAAAAACGTTGATTAGATTTGGAGCTTACTGAAAAGATTGAACAAATCCATTGATTGATTTTCATCTTCACTTTAACCTTGATGTTAAACAATCACAATAGAAAAGCTTTATGCTTGGTTTATATGTTGTTGTTGTTGTTGTTATTATTATTATTATTATTATTATTATTATTATTATTATTATTATTATTATTGATTTGCTTTAATCTTCTAAATTGGAATAATGTTTTTTCCTTAGTTTACTTTAGCATTATTCTTCCAACATTATTGCTTACTCTCATCACCCTAATCCATATTCCTCTTCTTTCCTTTTCCTCCTCCTCCACATTCTTTTTATATCCTTCTTCTCTTTTCCTTATCTTCTTTCCCTTTCATTGTTATCATTAAAATTAGTAGTAGTAGTAGTAGTAGTAGTAGTAGTAGTAGTAGTAGTAGTAGTAGTAATGATAATAATGTAGTACTTATAAAGAGTTCCCACAACGTTCGTTTTCAGTGACCCGTTGTAAGGAAAACACATGATGTCTGAGTAAGAGTATTAATCTATAGATGCCAGGTATTCTTCGCTGCTCCCTCTCTTCGCCATTTCGGTTTTTTTTTTTTTTGTTTGTTTTTTTTTGTGTTTTTGTTTTTTTTGTTTTTTTTGTTTTTTTGTTCTTTTCTTGTTCAAGCCATCTACCAATGCGCTATCACTTTTTTAAAAGCGTGAAGGATTCAAATACTCCCTGCCACTTTGCGATGTATGGATGGTGAAGATTTCCTCGTTATATAATTCAGTGTAAATGTTTTTTATTATTATTATTATTATTATTATTATTATTATTATTATTATTATTATTTTTAAGTATTCTATGTTATACCCTCTTTTAGCTTTCGTTATTTGTTGATTTTCACTTTTATAATTCCTATAATTCAGTGTTCATTTTGGCTTCAGTTTTCTGCGTTTTTATAACAAGCAGTGTACATTTTTCCTGGCTCGGATACAATTCCTTTATTCTAAGTAAATATTCTATTTGTATTTATCAGTGTTTCTACTCGATTTTCGCTAATAGTATCAGATCATCGATATACAGTCAGTGTTTCATTAATCGTACGAGAATCGTTCCAAAAGTAAAGCCTCCCATTTTTCCCCTCGATAAGTTGTAGAAATACAAAGACAGGAGTTGTATATTTACAACGAGCGACCTTCTTATTCCAAAATTCTTTTTAGTCACAGTTTTTAATGCACTTTTGCCATGAATTCAATAGCGTATCTCTGCTTCTATCGCACGTCCATGGCAGGGGTTGCCTTCTTACCATCAATATATGCAACACGAGTGAAGTTCTTAGATCATGAATGCATAAGTTCATTCATCATAACGATGTAATTCGCAATACCCTCTAATCCGTTCGAGTGTAATAATAAATAGGAGGCATTACTTTTGGAAAACATCCCGTACTTTGTTTCTATAAACATGTACTATAAAATTTATCTCCAAAGTATGTTGGTAAGTGCTATCATCTGTATAACGAGAAACGGAGGAATTCAGTCATAGGCTGATCCCAAGTTTGCAGGTACAGTCTTCCTTTTTCTGTTGCTTATTTCATGGAATTGGCAATATTATTTTTAAGTTTAGTACCTATTATTTATTAATTTTTACTGACTGATAGTCTGCACACGAGTTGTTACTAGTGATCGCCCACAGTTGGTTTTCCTTGCAATCTGAGTGATCATAAGTCCCCCAAGATGTCGGTAATCCCTTCTTTGAACCATCGATACTTCATAAGATTACGTCCCCATTGCAGTCGTTTACTATTGATGTTTTTTTTACTGATGACGGTCGTTAGCTTTCTCCAGAATTTGAGTAACGCATTCTTGGCTTTCGGAGCAAGATCAACATGTAGTATCTGTTCTGATACTACACTTCAATTTATTTTTGTTCTCGGTTAGTAGACAAGAAATTCTTCACGACTGAGACAATTTTTATTTCTGTTTCTTTCTCTTCTTTCTCCATATTAAAAAAACGACTTTGGTGTCTAACTCTGCCCTCGTGGGGAGGCAAGTAAACAGGAATAATATAAATGATCGGGATTATCTGCTAAAAAAACACTATGAATGGTGTTCTCTGTATTCGGTTTTCCGATTCTTTAATTTTGTCGGTACTTCTTCTCCTAATTACTGTTTTTTTTTTCTGGTGAACCGAAGTAGTAGGAGATTCAATCAGTCATAATGGATTTCGCTTCTTTCTGTACCAGTGATAGTAGAGTCGTTCTCTCTCACTCTTAATTCTAATAGTCGGAGTGTTATTCGTCGATATTTCTACTTCCCATGTCCCAGTAATAGCGGTTGGAAAGTGTAAAAACTAAATAGTTCATTACGCCCTTCCATGTTAGTTATAATATGTTATTTTTCATATGAGAGTTACAAGCGTGTTACCTGCATGACTATTAAGCTACTTCTCACCTGTTTCCCTTGAGCAATGTAACGCAGATACCTCTCTGAAAATCACGTCTAAATTCGTTCAGACCGCCAACTAAGTCAAAGACTAATATTTTCCAGCTTCTCCTGCTGTTACACTAGGGCAGGTCGATTTGCAACTTTTTCCAGAAAATCAACATGGCACTGGTGATGATAGTTCGGATTTGATGTGATAAGAACATATAACAAAAATTCGATTCCCATCTTGAACAGAAAATTGAGCATTTAATTTTAAAAATCGTGTAGAAAAATGCTGAAAAATCCTTCATTTTCAGAGCATTTTTCACAACACTGACTTTGAAATTTCACTATTTTTATAAAAAATCCAATTAAAATTGATATATTTATATGAAATACATAGAAAGAAAAATAAATACATGAATTATAATTTAATTATGAATCACAACTAGCAAAATATCTCAACTTTTACTGCATTGATTAAACAAAAATTGTAAAAAAGCAAATTAGCAACTAAGTCTTTTAAATTTCACAATTCAAAAAGATATGTGGAGATGTATTACACAACATAACAACTTAATAAAAGTTACTGAACCATGTATTTCAATTTTTTATTAGAGGCAATAATATAAACTTATAATAGAACTAAATTGTTCTGTATAATTTCCTTTTGAGGAAAATGAAGGACTAATTTGCTGGCACGATGACTTTGTAATAATGTCTATGTCTTGCTTCTTGCTCATATACAACTTTTTGAGGAAAATCAATCAAATTTGACTAGTGTGTTGCTGCAAAATTGATAGCAGTAATCTTTTTCATTTTTTCATTTTTTTTTTTTTAGTTGTTCACTATTTCTGGAAAAAACAACACAAAAAAAACAATTATTTGAAAACACTTATTTTTATATTTTTGCGATGTAATATGAATAAAACTAACTATTGTTTGGGTAAATTAAGAAAACTAATAAAATTTAATGGATAAATATCTATTTATCTAATGGACAAAATCGTTTGAATGCCCTCTTCTTTCACATCCAATTCATCTGAGTTTATCATCGATATTATATTTTCCGGAAGTAGTGCAAAAGCACTATATTTTTAACAGTTTAAAACAGTAATTTGGATTTCAGTTAACTGTTTTGTTCTCTGAAACATATTAAAATATACTGTTGTTGGTAAAAAAACAATACTGATCTCAAACCAACTAACTGCATACACTTGGATGATAAATTTGACCCAAATGTTTAATTTATCATAGTGTTTGAGGATAGACACCTCTGGTTCATAAACACATTAACCTTTTGGCTTATGTTAGCCATCTTCCTTGATTCAAGGGACCCATTTTCTAAGTTAACTTCTCCACAAGAAATTCCAACAGCATACTCAAAAAGTAGTCTCTGGTCTTCATACTTAAATTATTTGTTTCTTCTGCTGTCAGATTATGATGATAGGGAGGGACACTAATTATTTTAGAATTCTACTTGAGGCAAATCTTGATAATTATTGATACAAAGTTTCCCCAAAGGACCAGTAAATGTTGTCAGGCTTTTTGTTGTTCCATCAATTAATTTAAAAATTGCTGTAAATGGCAGTTCTTCTAGTGGAACCTGAAAATTGGAAAATTTGCATATATAATAATGCAAGATTACATAAGAAATACCAATATATTATTTTATTTTCCACAAAAAAAGGAACATAATTGCAGGTGAATCCATAGAATTAATTTTACCTCCTTGTTAGGAGGACAAGTGCAGATTATGTGCCTTGTTTGACAATTTTCTGTTTTGCATTTTACTGCAAAGTCATCACATCTCAAGACAGAAAGTTTACAGCTACAAGAAGATATATCAAATAGTCTGTCTAGCTGTTCCTTCATTCTTTTCACTTTGATTTCTGCAAGAGATTTCCTGGCAATCTGTTTGACCCTCTTATAGCAAAATATAGTGACAGTCTGTCCTATATAATGTTCCCTTAACAAGGGCAATTGTGGATTGAGTGCTTGCCGAATACTAATTATTTCCTTGGCAATTAACTTAGAAATCTCACTATTTTTTTAAGTGGGGATAACTGTTTTCGAGAAAATAACTAAACTGGATAGTTTGTCGTGAAGTTGGGGGTGATGTTTCATCCAAATGACAAGGTGGACCAGCAAATTTTGTGAACCACGGGTTAAAACTGAACGTCGTGCTTTTACTGACATTCTAATCTGAAAAGTAAAATAAATAAATGGATTATAACTGAAAAAAACTGTATTAAGCTATCTTCCAGTTTCATATGTAAAAAAATAAGTGCTAGTTATAAGAAATAATGAAAAACTTTGTAGAGTTGAATTAGATGTATTGAAGAGAGAGAGGAGCAAATCAAAGGCAAAGTAGTGTTTAGTTTGACATTTTTTAGCAGATTTTAGCATGAATTTATCCATAAAGACATTTATTCTTGGTGAAGCTGTGCCATTTTAAACGAGTGTTTAGTGTTTAGTGTTTAGAGTTTTAAAAACCAGTGCTTGTGCATCTATGTTACTATGCTATTTTTAATAGTATTTTCAAGTTAAATTTAATTTTTATGAAATTTCTGTTTATTAAATTTTTAGGTGAAAGTACACAATAATTACAATGCAACCTCCTCCCCATATTAAGAATGGCTTTCTAAATAAGAAAGTTATTTTAGCACAATAACATAGATGCGCAAATAACCAAAATATTTAAAGGAGTTTCGTTATTTACTCGTATTAATCTTTGTAGGTTATCTGATTTTAAAACTATAATTTTAGAAGAAAAACACTGCTTAAAAACAATTACTCCCTGAAAATAAAAAGAAATTAAAATTTGACACTAATTTTCTGCAAAGTATTTTTTATTAAGTAGAAAAACTTGAAAATTTACGTGGTTATGTTTCGTAAAGAATGTGTAGAATAAAATTGCATGGACTATTTTTTTTTTTTTTTTTGCTTTAATATAAAACTGGAGTATTACAATATCTTAATAAAAATTTCAAGTAGAATTTGATGTGAAATATTAGGGTGGTGCAAAAATAATATTTTTGACGTGCGTTTAAACGTCCAAAAATGTCATTATTTTTGCACCAACCTAATAGAAAAACAAATTAAAAAAGATAAAACAAATATGTTTAAATTCACTGCAGACACTTGAAATATAATAGATATAATATATATATTTTAAACAAGTCTTTTTCGTTTTTCCTTTCAAAATAATTAAGGCTAAATCGTAATGTTTTCAAATTAAATAATAATTCAATATCAATAACAAGCGTGTTTTGCGACGGTGAAATCTAAAATGTTTCCTCCCAAAAAGTTCCTGAAATGAAAAAGCGAACGTTGGTCGTTATTATTTTAAAAAAAAACATAATTTTTCCTTTACAATGAACATTTATTTTATTAATTCATTATCCTCACTCATTTAATTTAAAAATGTAGTTTAAAATATATTCTAAATAATGATTCCATTTTCTTAACAATACGGAGTGTTTGGATGACGGGACGTTCTTAACAATTCACCGAAAAACTTTTAATCGCTTCAATTTTTCCTCAAGCAAAGATAACGATTTTGAGAAAAATATTTCGTGTAAGTCTTTTCTATGTCAACCCCCAACTATCATAACCATTGCCTCACCGGGGTTCCAAAATCGACCTGCCCTACTGTTACAGTTCTTCAGCTACACAGCTCCTCCTGCTTGTTAGATCTCTTGTCAGTTACGCCACTTTCTGAACACGTTAGCTTAAATTCGTAACGCTTAACTTTTGGTATTAAATGCACTTCCACTTAAACTAATTAGAACATTGACTTTTACTTAGATATTCTGTTATCGAATATCTTATATCGCTACACTGCTAGTTCTATTGACGAGTATATTATGTCTCAACAATCTATAATCATGCTAGAGCGCGTTTTTTCCGTAGGAATGTGTCAGATTATTGCTAGTTGCCATCGTTGTTAACCAGAATATTTTCTCTGCTTTCTTTTTTCTAATGATGCCAACCACAAGACAATCTGGGAGAGAAAAAGAAAAGAAAAAGCAGGGTTCATCGACAGACTATGACATAATAAGTCATAATAAACAAGTACGATATTTTTTAATGAATACCATGCAATAGACTGTGTCATAAACGAGCATGTCTTTCTCTTGAATTTGTGTTAAAATATATTTACTCAAGAATCCAATATCTCTATCCATTACCAGACGGTCGTAATGGTTTTCCGTCTTTGTTTACCCTTTATGACCGTTTTCTTTTACGCTGATTCCGATGTGATTGCGTTTATTTTAAGGAAGGGGCTATAAAATTATTAAATTTTTTTTACAAATATACGTTGGAAGTTTCTGATTCCTTGTAATCTTTTCTCTATTTTAATTACGTTTATGAAGCCTTAGTTTGTTTCAACTTACCTGTTGTTGTTCGGTGTTGGTTGGCTTCTGAACTCAATGATTTTTCTTATTGCTGTTGTTTTCTTCAGTGGCGTGGTTTGTATGACGTCAACCCACTAATTTGATTCCATTTTTACCTCGTTGTGTTCTCCTTGTTTGGAAGAACTGACGCTAGTGCTCCTAAAATCAATAGTATTTCCTTCGTTTTCTTAATGTCCCCTATTGTCTCAGTTCTTTGTAAATTCCATGTATTTGCTTAGCTTTTTTTTTTCTTTTTAATATCACATACAGTGATATTATTATTATTTACTCGTAAGGAGTAGTCGCACATGTCATTATCAAAGATTTCTCTTTAAAAAACAACTAGTGGTGTTTTCTGGGTTTTGCGTGACAATAAGTCTCCCCAGATTTTCAGTATTATCCGCCTCTTCTGATAACCTTTGCAGATGAATTTGCGTTATCGCAACAGGCGTATATCATTGATTTCTCGTTGACAGTGACCATTGGTTTTACACTGGAATTTGAGTGGCTATAAGCCACCTCAAAGTCCTAGTCCTTTTTGCACTCATTTAGCCGAGGTCTGGCTAGTACTTTTTCTGTTCGGTCTTTTCATCCTCCTTGACTTTCACTTATTTGATGTGACGAAAAAATGTTATTATTATTATTATTATTATTATTATTATTATTATTATTATTATTATTATTGGTGGTGGTGGTAGTGGTGGTGGTGGTGGTGTTTTTGTTGGTGTTGTTGGTGGTGGTTGTGGTGTTGTTGTTGTTGCTTTTTCACTTTTCAGTGTCTTGTGTTGATTTCTATTTTAACTTCTTTTTCTTTTTTATTCATATTTCTATGGCAATTAGTCACCATAAAAGTCCTTCTCTCTTCCCTCCCCGACCTTCTCTCTCCCTCACTCCCTCTTTCTTTCCCTCGCTACCAATATGTTGCAGGTGGCTTCTTTTATTTGCCATGTAAATGTCGTTCATATTTCTGCATATTTAATTTCCACGTTTTATAGATTTTCTTTACACGTTCTCTTTCTTCTTCTCTTCATGTTTCTTCTTTTTTCCTGTTCTTTTTCATTTATATTCCTCTTGTCTCTATTCATCATCCAATTTTTTTTATTCCTCTTTTTTAATTTATATTCTTATTATTCTTCCTTTTTGTGGCTTTCTTTCTGCTACGTATATTTTTCTCGCTTATAGTTCTTCTACTTTCTATTAATCCTGTCCATCCCTATTCATCATCGATTTTTTTTGGTTTTTCAACTGCTGCATCTTAATCATCTTCTTTTCTTCTACTTTTTCTTCGTTTTCTTCCTCACTTTTTCTTCGTCACTTTTCTTCTTTATCTTCTTTAATGTTTTTTTCTGCCCCTACCGTCTAAACCCTTTTATTCTGTCTCTTTCTTTTGCTCCTTATAGTTTTCCTTTTGCTTTTTTTTTTTTTTTTTTTTTTTGCTTTTCTCTCAACTAATTCTTCCCATTCATCTCTTTCTCCTTCTTATTTTGGCATTTAATGGCTATCCGATGAATTGTGACCTGTCATCTCGCCAGCACCGTCGTTTCTGTTTCTCTCCCAAAGCGCATGCGTGACACATGATTTATTATGATTGCCGGCTTTGTCACATTTCTTTCTGCGTCTTTTTTTTTAAATTTTAAACTCTTTAAACCATTTCAGCGGTAACGGTAATAATCTCGGTAGCTGCGTTGAACAGCTACAATGATAGTCATGAAGAGAACCAATGGCAGAACTAACGAGCTTAGGGAATTCAGCCGGCATTGGAGTCGGAAATTATTTCTTTTATGACAGAAAATTTAAGCAAAAAATTGATGCAATGAAAAAAAAAATCGGGAAAAAAAGAGCTTGAAGAATCATATGGGATAAAAATTCGATATAATTAGTCTGTCTAAAGGGATCATTAATTCGTTCAAGGATTCTACATGACCGACTTCGATGCATATATGTGTGTGCAGTTCTATGAGATGATAAGTCTGATATTCTAAGAAGACCTTGCATCATAAACTTGTTTTTATAGGTAGGTCATACTTTATAGAAAACACGACACACATTCTTTGCCAAGTCAGTGTTCAAGGCACTGGTTCCAAGTTCTAAATCAGATTTGTTTTTCTCCTAAATTAGTTACCCTACCAAAATTTGAAAAGTTAGTCGATGTGGCTTAAAAATAGAGGAAAAAATGGTTAGTGACACTGGCTATAGTAAGATTATTTTCGAAAGTGAATCTATCTTGGTAAGATATGAATATCCATGCTATCTCTCTATGCACAAGTAAAATAGTACAATCTTTAGAAGTCTAAATACTAGCTTCCATCGTAAAGCATACGTTCCACAGAGTAGCTAATCATGCTTTAAGAAAACATTATAGACTAACTGAGGAGGTCCGGGTCTAAATTTTAGATGTTCATGTTGGAGATATTTTCAGATATATAAATATTTTGATATAACATTATCCTATCTCTTGAATACATATTTATTATTATTTGTCCTTTATTTAAATGCTTCATATTTTATCTTTCTTATAATTTTTTTTGATAATCACTTACTCAAGAATGTAACAAAATTATTTGTAATTATTTTTTTTCTCTGCATAAATGTTGTGTTTTGGAGCTTGTTTCAACCATGCATGTTTAAACTTCAAATAAAACACAGTTTATTTTTAGTAGTAGGATGTGCATAGCATTATCCAGGGATATGAATTAAAGCACTTCACGACTAATGTCGGCTTATCCATCAGCCACCCCTTGTCATTAGATCCCGAGGCACCTGTTTAGCCTCACCGCATAATTCAATAAACAATCGTCTCATGATGCTCCATAACCTCCCTCCCCATGCGTATCAACGCAACTCAAACCCATTCATTTATTTTTACAAGAACATGCATCTTACCGATCGCAGTTATCGCTCATAACCATAGAAACCTTAGGGGGTCAAAAAAGAAAGCTCTACTTACATTATCCCGTGTAATCAGCCCCCACATCTATACAGACTGCCTTTTCCAATATTAAGACTCGTTCAGGCTCTACAGTTCTGGACACCTCCGTTCTCCTGGTACATATTTTCGCAACAAAACCTAAAACCTTTACTAACTATAACCCATAACTTTAGAGGATCGAGAAGACTTCAAACTAAGCATCACGCGTTTGCACTCGAACCGAGAGCGCCCCTATATCTAATCCTTAACTACAACGTTCGTGGTCAGAGGTTAGCGAATGCACAATTAGAGTTATCCCACATATATACCACTCAAAGTTACTTAATATGGTACCTTGTCATCGATAGGTCCTGGATATGACCTTAAACAATATCCGATGGTGAGGCCCCAGCTTGCGGGCTTTGGGGAGTGTGGAGCCACTCTTTAATTGCTATTGCTCCCAGGTCCACTCTGACCCGGAGTGGTAGTAGCTGTTAGGGTCCCAACTATGGGTTAAATAGAAACCGACTTGAAAACAACAAATATATTCTATTAAAAAATGTTCTTTAAAATCTTTGGATTCTGCATTAAATAACCTGCAAAGGGTTGATATGCCGTAAAACGAAAACAACCAACTTGTCATCCATACTGTTAGGTCAATATTGCATTCAGTGTGTGGACAATCAATCCTATAATTCTCACATGGGATCGAAATTTCACTTATAATTCACCCATTCTAAATCTGTTGCGTAACAGCGGCATTTTATTTATCATTTTACTCTCTCTTTATTGATTCATGATATCATGACTCTTTTGCCAAAATATATACCGTCCGTATTTTTGATGGAAATTTCACATGAATTTACCTCGGTTGGTAACCGAAACCAGCCATTCCCCTCATACTGGCCGGACAAAAAAGTCCTAAGATTTCTACAAGCCCCTCCCTAAGATGGAACATTGTAAATCCTCAAATAACCCCATTTTTTTACAAAGGAGTCACCACTTATCAAGACCCAGAGACCACTCGAGGATAAGGGTTAATGCGTGTAAAGTAGTCAAGGGGAACATGTTAGTTAGTAGTGAAAATTCGGTAAATTGTATTACTTAAGGGGATGGCTTATCAAGAATTTGTTCACGTTGGACTTGAAGACAACTATATTGTAGTCAGTTAGAAAGCAGGAAAATGGAACAGAGTTCCACAGGCGTACAGTTCTAAGAAAGAAGCTTTTTGTTTCCATGAATAACCCAGAAACTGTAAATTAATAGGTTCTTCAACATGTTATTTTATATTTAAAAAATAGGAGGCCTTACTTTTTGAATAACCCTAGTATGTTTGCTTGTATATTCCTTAATTTCTTAATGTGTATTTATTTGTTTCATAACTGTATATTCTAAAATCCCTTATGAATCTTATAAATTGCATATTTACCTGGTTTACTCTACTTGCGCGCTACTATAGAGTCCCAACTCGTCACAACAAAAGTCTGTTGGTTGAAAAAGTCTATTATATTCGACTGTCAATACTTTAAAAGGTAATTTGGAATGCTTCTCGGGATGTTATTTAGAATACCAGTTATGTTACTTTTCGAAAACATCACATATGTTAAGACTAATGGAACACACAGTGTATACAACCTCGTAACTTCGTTCTCCTAGTTTGTTACTTAGTATTCACATTTCCTGAACCAAGTCCTTTAGAAAGGGAAGAACTACGGTTTTCTAGGTAAGCTGGGTTTTTTTTTGTATTTTTTTCTTTTCACTTGTAGAGTTTTTTTTATTCTCAATTGTCATAATTCACGAATCAATCTATCTAGCCTATTAACATTGCATGAACATTATAAGATCCGCCCATGTGCTTCTTAAGATGGGCTGAGAAACTGGTATATATATTGAATTCTCTATAAACCCGTCTGGTATAAGTCTTTTTATCTTATTCATTAAATGTCAAAATTATACTTCAATAATATATATATGTATGACTACTTCATTTAATTACATAAATTGATATATTAAATATAAATTTATGCGTAAACTTTAAGTATTTAATTCAATAGTGCTCAATAGGTAGGAAGAGCAATGTAGTAAGTAATAAAATATATATGGCAATTAAGCTACACAGAATATTCCGCGTGTCATTTACACTAGGATTCATCAGGCTTATGCGAGTAGTTTTGGTTGTCTCGCGTTTTTATATACGCACATTCTATTGAGTTTTTAGTTATAAATCAGCTTTTTAGTTTCTACCGCACCCTTTCAATGATCAGGCACTTACAGGACAAATGCCCAGTTGACCTCCGGTTCACCCCTTTCTTTTTGTGTGCTCTTTTAGCGGAGAGCGTAGATATCTAGTGTTCTGGCATATTTTAAAATAGGTTAAATGTGTTTTTAATGTTAGTTTACATATATATATATATATATATATATATATATATATATATATATATATATATGATAATTTATATATATGTATGTTTATTTTATTTATTTATTTTCTATTGTTATCGTAAATTTTAAAGTTATTTTGTATCGCTATCCTAGAGTAAATTTTATTCTGGGAACAGTTGTTCGCTATTTCTCCCCTACAGTTTAATAGATGTTGGAGTTCTTTAAAGTATAGGATAGCAAATTTTTCGTGAAGGCATAATCTACATTGATCGTCTAGGTCTCTAGTGTTTGCTTGTCTTACTATTTTCCATTCGACTACTGGCGAACATCCGCTTTCCTTGAGTTCCCAGTATTCGGTGTTTTTTTTTAATGTACTTATGTGGTCATAATATCGGGTTTTGAAATCTAAGGAATAAACTTTACTCTAGGATAGCGATACTGTCAAGTTTGTCAAGGGTATTTACGTCGAGTGAACAAGTGCTTGTTCCTCAGAATATTTACCATTAAAATACTTGTAGAACAGGCAGAGGGATGTACTATTGAATCGATGGGACAGAAGTTAAAGCTTAGATGACTATTCAGGACCTCTTAGGTTGATGACTCTCTTTTGAACTTTGTCCAGGAGTGGAAGACTAGTGGTAGATGCACCAGCCCAAATTTGTCAACAATACTCCATACATGGGCGAATGGTGGCCTTATAGATGTGCAGGATACTTTCCGGCGAAAGTAGCTTCCTAGCACGGTAAAGAGATCTCACCTTCTTCGCAGCGGCCTTAGAAATGCTCTCAATGTATATATATATATATATATATATATATATATTACATTTAATTCAGTTGAAGTGCTCAAGGGTCAAGAGATCAAGTTCCTGGGGCTAACAATGATCTACGTATGAGATACATAGGTATTCATACATTAATTAAAGTTCTTCTTAGTCTCTGAATCACTGAGTTAGTAAAGAAGTCGAGAACATTTTTTTTCTTTCCAATTGACAAATCAAATACGTCGTTGTCTATTTTCCTAGTGGTGTCTTAGTTTTACTGGACTCTAAGACAAGAGTTCATATAGTCTAGTGACGTATCCAGCTTTGATGTAACATTTCTTGAAGAAAGTGCACCATATCTCGTAAAAGCCTGTGTGGATTCGCCATAAGGAAGTGATTTTAATTGAGGTCTGAAATAGAATGGGTTTTCGAATATTTAGTCAGACATTTTTGTAAGGAAAGATATCCTTATGCTATGTTATCCTGGAAACTCATGTACATTGAGGCTCGGTGAGAATCGTATCTAGTAGGTATTTTACTTCTTTCTTGTAGGCATTCTCTTATATGTGTGTATGCGAATATAAACAATTCTAATGCGAATCAATTTCCAAAGTAAAATGAAGCTCAGTGTTTTGATTCAGTATTTTAACTCTGAAACAATTATTTTAATAATAGCAAAGGAACTAATAATAATTGTAAAAGTAAAAATATTATATATATATATATATATATATATATATATATATATGCGTGTGAACTAATATGTTAATACCCTTCATAATTGAATCTGGTTTAAACTGATTTGGCTTGTACATGCATCTACATCTTATCCGTGTAAATTCTATTTCATTATCTACACGCGCTGTCGTTATTACTAAATGAATTATGTATGATATGAAAATGAGAAAGTGTTATTTTAATCAACACGCTGGTCGGTTAGCAGGTTATTAACCGTATTTCAAACTAATGTTGTTTTTTTAATGGGATAAAATTTCAGTTCCCAAAGGGAACGATTGCAGAGTTTGTAAAATGATCTAGCTAAGCGATGTATTTCGATCGGATGAAATATGTGAGCCGAGATTGAGCATTTATTGTATCTTTTGCTTTGTTATAGGCTAAAATGTTACTCGACAAAATTCTGCCAGAACTGACATAACGTATCATTAATTGATATGTAAATACGTCGCTACTACACCTGCTTCTGCTATTACTACTACTCAAAATAGTAGATATCTAGGTGGTCTTGCAGTAAACTTCGCCATTTGAAAAATAGAAAACAAAACTGACAATAAAATCAAAGGATGTATATGTATATTACATAGTACATTATGCTGACTATTATCTTCATCAGCTAATCACGTAAAGACAGACTAGAAATGAATTATATTCTTTGACAATCATGTCCTTGTATGTAACGGCGAACAGCTCCATGATGTCAGTCTTCAGAGAAACGAATGTGTTCTGGGCGTTCTTGTCGATCTTGGCCTCGATTGCGTAGCAGAGGCGTTGGGCGGCGGTCTTGTCCATCTATGATTTAACTATGCTCTTCAGTACTTCCTGGTAGATCACAAACAAATATAAACTTTCTTTGAATTACATAGTAGTTTTGGTCCGATAATTGTACAGTAATATATTGGAGCTGCTGTTACAGAGAGAGAGAGAGAGAGAGAGAGAGAGAGAGAGAGAGAGAGAGAGAGAGGTGAGTAAACGTGGAGGTAGACACGTTTACCAGAACCGAAGGTCAGCTGACCAGATTACGTATATGTGACGTGGTCAGGTATGCTCAATCGGGGAGATTTGATTTAGGCTTTGAAGAAGACGGGCGGTTTTTCCGTTGTCTCCCCCTCTTAACTGGGGAGGGGGGAGAAGAACAATATATAACACTGCCTTCTCGTTGCACGTCCAAAAATAGAAATACATCGCAAATTTGTACAATGTTTTTAGGAAATATGTCTCCATAGCTAGATATATTATAAGACTACGGTAATTATCTTTCAGTTTAAACACAACTAATGCATGAATATCGTATGGGCTCCTACAAGGGTTTTAAAGATGGATTCCCACGTCAACAATATACAATATATTAAGGATATATAGAATAGATGTTTTCACGGGCTGCACTAATAAGAAAAATCTTAAATACACTACAAAAAATAGGGAAAGAGGTGGCTGGTTACTTTTAATGCATCTAAAACTTCTATTTCTACACCATCTAAGATCTGATGCCAATCTGGCATCGGTTGAAATGAATGGCTCTCCTCCTGGGGAGGCTTCATGTTTGGGCAAGCTTCTAGGCTTGACCTTTACTTCTGGCCTGAAATGGAATACGTATATCAAATCCATTGTCCAGGTCGCTGGAAAAATGGTGGGATCCTTCTATCGCTCCAGTAGATATCTGACTCCTAACGCAAGTCTCTACCTATATAAAAGCCAGGTACGGCCAACGATGGAGTACTGTTGCTACATCTGGACAGAAGCTGCTGGAAGCAGCTTATCCTGCCTTGAAAGAGTTTAAAATAGATTTCGTAGCTTAGTGAAAGGACGCCCTTTTGTCTTCCCTGCAACCTCGTTCCCACAGAATAGACGTTGCGAGCCTGCCTTTGCTTCATTGTTATTTTCATGGCAAGTGCTCAGCTGAGCTTCAATCTATGACCCCCCCACTCGCAAAACTTTCACAAAAAACCACTATCAATAATTTCCCACACTCTTTATCTGTGCCTAGACCTAAATTTAGATTCCATGAACAAAGCTTCTTTCTTAGAACTGCACGCCTGTGGAACTCTCTTCCGATTGCCTGCTTTCCAGCTGACTACAATCTGATTGTCTTCAAGACAAACGTAAACAAGTTCTTGATAAACCGTCCTCCTACGTAATCCAATTCACAAACTTTCCACTGCTTATGTTTATTATGCTATAATCACATTGACTAATGTATACCCATTAACCCTTATCCTTGAGTGATCTCCGGACCTTGATAAGTGGTGATTCCTGTGTAAAAAAAAACAAACGAGTAGAATTGCACCAAACGTGATACGAACAAATAAAACTCTTGAAATGTTGGATAAAGTATCATAATTCATATTTTCATCATAGACATCATCAGGACTCTAACATGTTTTTTATAGCTGTTGATATCGGCATCCACGATAAATCATTATTCTTTGCATTGAGTTCTCGCAGCCGCAGATACAATTGATTTTCACTGATTGAAGCAGGTACCCTTTTATGGCTTAATGACAGCAAGTATCGTCGCTATTATTGCATCAATCGACCACCTCGATAAAAAT
>NC_136485.1:28066660-28106660 GCF_053919585.1 Euprymna scolopes
TTGTCCTTAACGCTTCGACTTCTTTTTGTTTGCGATTAAACATGACTTCGTTTTTATGTCATTTTATTTTCTGCTCATCATATTTCCTGATCATTAAGGTCAGCAGATTAATCCGACAGTTTATAACTGTTAAACTATTTCAGAATAAAAAAATTTCCAATTTGTTGAAACGTACGCTTTCAAAATTTTATCGTTCAAATTTACTGTACAGTTCTCCAATAAAATTAGTATTGTCGATAGTCTACGGTCGTCTTGAAAATGTGGTAGCCATTTTATTTTTATTTTTTTTGCGGAGGGAGTAATTCCTTGATTTATACTGGGGATCTATTTGAACATATACATTTTATTTTTTCATGGAAGTAATTTTTAGATGAATATTTTACTTTTCTAACGGATGATACCACGATTTCTCTACGTTTTCAGAATTGCTTCTCACGCTTATAACTATTTGACAACCCTCCGTAAGACTCTATAGAGTAAAATTATGTTCGTTTTCTTAGTTTCGCTAGTAATCTCCGTCTAATTCTAGCAATTTTTTTCCAACACTAATCCTTAAGCAAAAATACGGCCGATAATTCTGTTTGTTTAAAGTCGTTACAGTACGTTTACGATCGACACGAACACTCACTAAATAATCCTTGTCGTCTCACTTAACCAAATTAAAACATTTCCGCCTTTCATGCAGCATTAACGTATTGCGACTGAAAAGTTACCGCGAACTCTAGATCCGTGCTCGTTTTTTGGAAAGATGCAGTCCACAAATCTACTATGTTCAATAGTTTGTAGCTTTATTAAAAGCAGATTTTTTTTTCGAATCCGGCCAGTCTTGACAATCAACGTTAAAAATATATTCATGCCCTCCAAAGAAAGTATCCAACTTTGGGTTTGATCAAGAACGTAGCTAAACATATTTATGTTGTTACATATTGTGTTTTACGAAAACACTGTGTTATTGTCTGTGCAAAGTTTTTTAGTCAGGTTTTTATAAATAATTCAGGTTTATGTAGCCGTTCGCCCACTTTTTCATGCTGTTTGACTAACATTTCTACTATTTTCTTTGTTTTTTTGTCAGTTTTCTGTTATTGTTGGAACATACAGAAGGCTAGTTTGTTGGAAATCATCTATGATGTAGAGATTTTATCCGAGAAGAAAAATTACTTTCTCTCTATTAGCACCTATAATATTACTAATTACAGTATAATGCTAGACGTTGAAAACGTTTTTTCTAACAGAAAAAATTATTTGATGAGAAAAAATGCTGCTTGATGATCTATTTTCTTAGTATTAAATAAAAATATTCTTCAAGTACAATTTTAAGTACTTTTTTCCATTAGATGAAATACACAATAGGTATTTTTGTAGTCGCGGTTGAAAGAGTGCCTTTTCGTTGAGATTACACCTTCATTGTCCGATAGATTATATGTGTAAATACAGGTATAGTTTATTATTTTTCCCTTTTATTCGAAAATAATTTGTTGTTAGTGGTTCTTTTCGGAATTTGAGTTCTTCTATGCCAATTTTCTTGTGTTATAAGTATCCCCTTTATAAATTCGAGTTCTTCGTCATTAATGAAATCGAGTTCGTCCTCGTTGTTGTAAATATCCCTTTATGAATTCGAGTTCCTCGTCGCCAGGTTGGTGTAAGTATCCTCTTTGTGAATTCAAGTTCCTCGGCGTTTAGTTGTTGGGCTAGGAAGTTACATTAAGAAAAACACAAACACAGAAATTGTTTAAACAATGGTATGTGTATTTAGAACAGAAGAGGATATACAGAGTACAAAAGGCGTAGTGCTTAACGCCAATACAGTGTTCTACAAAATGTACATACACGATATTTATCTCCCCATCGCGAGGGGATATGACACACGGTCGGAATGTTAAATAAATGAGTCAGCGCTCGCTAATGAAGAGCATTCTGGCACTCAAAAATACGTCTAGATAGCCCCGTCGTAGTATTGGGTTCCACGGCTGTTTAGCTCTTGGAAAAAAGTTCCTTTTGTTGTAAGTATACATAGAAAGAATGACAATCTTTTGCAATGGTTGTAGAAGATGAGTGTTTGCTATGAATGTTTTCAGAGTTTTGAGCAGCTAAAAAAGATAGAGAATAGCTAATAATGCTTCCTCTGCGATAAAAAAGTGCAATGAATATAAGACATTTTTTTACATGGAGGTCACCACTTATCAAGGCCCAGAAGCCACTCGGGGATAAGGGTTAAAGATAACATGTAGTACAATACAGAAAAACATAGAAACAGAAAATTTCCGACATCTCAGGCTACTGTTCACGCAAAACTGCCGACCTAAAATACAGCTTTTTCTTCTCTCTTTGTCAGAAAAATCACTCATTGTAAATGAGGACTGAGGGACAAATAAGGAGAAGCGAGAGTTACAGGAGCTGCTGATAACGTATACACAGTGCATTATCTACTCTCCTAATTGACATCGCCTAATATATTGCAAAGTCGATTTCATATTTTGTTAAAGCAGGACGCTTCGGGTGGCACCACTCCAAATGTTTTTTACTAAGGAAATCACCACATTAAAACCCAGAGGCCACTCTAGGATAAGAATTAAGTGGTAGGTACATAGTTAGATATGATCAGTCATGGTGGAACTGGGTTAGGGCCAGATTATCTAAGAGGATAACAGGAATTTATTTACATTGGATTTTAAGACGACCATGTTATGGTCAACGGAGAAGCCAACACGCGGTATTGCACTTAACAAATGTACAGCTTTAAGATATAAACTCTACTCATGGAATGTTGATTTAGGCAAAGATAGAGAATGTGGTAAGTTGTTGGTGGTGGTTGCAGCTAAGCGTGTGTTTGTTGTGAACGTTTTCTGGAGAGGGACTGTTGTGTATTGAAGGGGACAGATCCCGGTTTTTAGTTAGAAATGAAGTGATTGGAATCAAATATTATTATCGAAGGAGAATTCTCGAATCGAACACAGTTATTAAAAGTTTTTAAAAAATACATTTTGTTAGTTAATATACAATTTCAGAAATCCAGTGAATTATCCATTATAGTGAGAAATGCAAATTAAAATAATTTGTATTACAAGATAATACGGTAAACAGAAAGCTGTGTTGGTAAATTTGTGTCGACGTAAGAATGATGGAACAATAAAATTATAGAATATCCAGAGAGAAAACTTTGGGTTTCTGTTGCTAGGACACGTTAGAAGCATGTGTAAGGCAGTCCGAGGCAGTCAACGAGAGGGTCTGAGTGAGTCCGCTAGAGCGGGCCGTGGAGACTGACAGAAACTCCTTAGGAAGCGAAGGGGAGAAAAAGACAACAATATAGCATCGTTAGCAGGCATCGAATTCCCATCGCGATCCGGATGGATAAATATCTTATATTTCTTTTGTCTTCATTTGTCACCAACCGCAAGATAATGAATTTTGTCTTCATCATCTTGTATCAGGAATTTTGTATATAAACCCCTTCTAAAGGTTGATTGTATCTCCCTCTTCGATAATACATCTCCCTCCTCTTTTAAGACTTTCATTAACACTTCTGTTCACTTCAATCTTAAAGCCTTACTGTCTATCGCTTCCGTTATAAATGTGTAGCCCGCAACGCAATAGGACCATAGATTGAAGCTTAATCGAGCAACTACAATAAAAATGACGAAAGAGGAGACAGGATCGCCCACCAACGTTTGAAGACTGTGTTGCGCTTTACTAAAATAGAAAAGGGTACTTTGAGGAACTTCGCTTCAGATGTGGCAGCCGTACATTATCTTAGGATGTATTTGACTCTTCTACAGATAGAGGATTATGTCTGGATTGAGATACTTTCCTGAGCGGTAGAACTATCCCAACATTTTTCACACGATTTTTGGCAACGGATCTGATATACGTCTTCCATTTCAGGTTAAAGGTGCATCCTATGAGTTTATCGGAGTTGGGTGCTTCTCCAATGCAAGAGCCATTCAGTTCAACTGGTGTAAAGTGAGGATGTAGGTGCTGGAAGTAAAAGGATAGGAGTTTAGTTTTGGATGCATTAAAGTTAACGTTATTTTAATTACATTGTACCACACGCTCCAGTTCGAAGGAGGACGAATCAGAGAAATCTTGATCTTTGTCGGCCTTTAAAGTGTTGTCATAGATAGTAGTATCGTCCGCATAGATGTTGAAAAATGTATTAAACATTGTGATTTGGTATATATTTAATAAAGATCAGGAAGAGGGTGTGGACCAGGATTGATCACTGACGCACGCCAGTGTTAATACAGAGTGAGCTTCGGATTTCCGCTAATCAACGGCTACTTTAATAGAACTTTCAGAAAGAAGGTATTTTATGGCTTAGAAGATATTTCTAACGATTTCGTAGCTGGAAAATATATGAAGTAGACCTTTGTGCTAGAACCTATCAAATATATTTTTGAATATTGCTTTATTGACTAACTATTATTTTGACTATCGCTCTAGAAATGAATCTATCGTCAATTGATCCTGTTAGATATTAACGTTTGAACGTCGGCTGTTGATATCTCAGAACAGAAGCTATATTGAATGTCGCTAAGTAAGTTGTTTTTACCGGCTGAAAACTTCTCTTTTTATCACTGACTCGAGCAACTTGTTCATGACACAAAGATGCTGATTTGTTTGTACTGTACACAACGATACTGGGTCATACTAGGTATCTGAGAGTTATATAGTGTCGGCAGTGAGATACTTTTCTCGATCTAACTATTTCTCCACCGACCTCAGACATATTTAATACAAGGCTTCCATTTCAAGTCTAAAGTTAATGTCAGTCTTAAAGCTTATCGAAATCGGTGGATCAAATCTTCAGAGAAAGTCATTTATTTCAACTGAGACAAAATGTCGTTCCTGCCGTTTATGCTGAAAAGAGAGAAGCTTGGTTTTAAATGTATTAAAAGTCTCGAATCACATTCTTCCCTCGTTGCTCCACGGTCTAAAAGTAAAAAATCTTTATCATTAATTTTCTAAGAAGGTTGCCATAGATTGTTGCATAGATGTAAACGAAGTGATTTGGGGGATCATTAACGAAGATCGAGAAATGGGTTAGACCAGAATTGATTCTTAAAGCGTTGACACTATGTGCTTTGGATTTCTGTCCATTATTTTTATAAACTTATCAGAGAAATACGAATTAATAGTTGAGAAGATATTCCCATATATTCCATAGCAAACAAACTTGTGAATAAAATCTGTGTACCTTATGTCAAGAGATGTTTTTTTATAAACCAAACTCGAATCAATAGATTTACTACAGTTAGTACCTTGGTTGTTAATCTTGTAGGACGAAATCCATATTTTTATTACTAAGTAAATTGTTTTTGCAGAACTGTTGAGGATTTCCTTATTCATCACAGATTCAAACAATTCACTCATTGCGCAAGGGAGACTAATCAGTCGATACTAATATGCAGTAGTTTCAAATAATGAACAGATTAACTATGCATATATTTGTTCAACATAAATAAAGTTTTGCGTTTCGTATACCATTTGGTATCATCGAATCTAAACTATGCTTCTTTTTGTCATTTATTTCTGCTTTTTCTGTCAGTTTTATCGTACTTCTTTTATGGTGATTGTTTTGGGAGACTGTTATCAAGTTTGTTCGGTTCAATAAAGAGAGTAATTATTATATATATATATATATATATAAAAAAACGAAAAAAAAAGATTTTGTCTAGTTTTAAAGGTTGAAAACTTCGAAGACTATATATATATATATATATATATATATATATATATATATATATATATATATATGGGCAGCAAGTTTTCATTAAACATATATTGTTGAATTACTGAGAGTTTCTGTTTAACGACGTTTTTTATTTTTTTATTTTGTTCCAATTTCCGTATTAATCTTTTTGTAGTATTATAGAACGTATGTATGTCTGGTCCATATATTATGTGTTGTTGCATAGCTTCCGTTAGTACTTACTACTAAGAGCTCGGTTGTTTGTTGAGTTTTAAACGTGTGACAATTTATAGAAATTCACGTTTCGGAGACGTGGTCACATGTTTAAGCGTATCTAATTGGACGTATGTACAATATTTAAACAGGTTTATTAAAATTACAATATAATAAAGTTTACAATTTAAAATTTACATTGTTTCCTTCCTTCTCATCTACTTATGCTTAATCACGTACCTAAACACTTTAAAATCTTATGATTGGATTCGTAGTTAATATCATTTTTCATTGGACGTTTCGTTTTTACATAAAAAGCCTCGGGAATTTGGAGTCGTTTTACGTTGAGATAAGCTTTTTTTATGTCTTCAATCATAATCTTCCTAACGTCTGAATGTAGGCAGCCAAGTTTTATTAGGCATTGACTTATGGAACTGGAGTCGAGACAATGTTGTGTAACCAATGTAATTATTTTTACTTGAATTGTTGGATCTCACAAAGTGCAAATAAATTAGTAGATAACATTGGTTTTTTTTTTTCTAACGATTTTTTTTCCGAGATGCGTTATTGTTTATAACATGATTGGAAGTTATTGTCCTTTATAGTAATTAATGAATTTGATTTTTTTTTTTTTTTGACGGGCGATACATATCTATGAATTATATTTTTAAGTACCTTTTCATCGGTTTTGAAGTCGTAGGGTAATTGGTTCCGGTAGAATATATTAATGGAAAGATTGATTGATTGGTTGATTGTTATTCGTTTGATTAAAGTTTTTAAGTGTTAATTGTATTTATTTTTTTCGGCTTATATCAAAGCCTATGACTCTTTTGGTCTAGTGGTCTCCACCAATTCGTTAATACACGATTTTATTACAGCTTCCTATTTCAGCTGTTTCCTTCCAAGCTTATGGAACTCTTTTCACGCAGTGTGGTTTCCTCTTATTTACTACGTTGGTCTCTTCAAGAATAAGGTCATAAGGATTCTTATGCTTTTTCGATAATCATCTATCCTTCTTGTTAGCTCTTTATACGAAGTGATTTCACGTTTTGTAAGATGTGATTTCCATAAAAGAAAATTAGATTTTACTTCTAATGTTTCTGAGATGACATGATGACGCACTACAAGATGCTGATTGAAATACAATTTAATCTGGCGTCAGGTATAAGAGATGCTTGACACTCTCGAAAACGAGTTATATATCAGCATTAACAAGTTTCACAAAAGGAAATAGAAAAGAATGTTTATCCATCCAACTTAAAATGTGGCTTGACGTGAGATAATCCGGGGATCGTATATCACTTTAGCGAAATGATTATGAATATTCCTGTGGTGGAACATTACTTCTTTGGATTAGATTGCAATTAAGAAAAAGAAAAGAAGATAGAACAAATCGGATTTGGTATTGGAGATATCGTTTGGATTATGGGGTCCCAATTGTAACAGATTAACAGGACTAAAAAAAATAAATCCTGATCTTATATTACTGTGCTGTGTTCTGTTTATTCAGTTGATGTAGGCGTCCGATTCATGCGTTGGCTACGTATTTAAATCTTTATTATTTATGACGTATTTCATCATCAGATTTGTCGATATACAACTTGATGTGCCGACTGTTATTTATTTTTTCTAAACGGGTGTTAGTCAGAAATCCTCTATCTTTCTCTCTTTTCTCTCTCTCTCCCTCTCTTTCCTCTCTCTCTCTCTCTCTCCATGTTCTATCTCACTTCCAAAAACCATGCGGAACTTCCATAAACATAACATTACCTAGAACATCACATCTGGTTAAAAGAATACCACGAAGCTACTTTTTAATCGACGCCGATCTGGACGTCTTCAAGTCTTATTTAAACAAATTTAAACGAAGTAATCAGCATTACGAGTCACTACCTACGGCCTATAGGTGGCCAGGTTTTAAGGGGAAGAATATATCCTTCTGAATGTGATGGCAATCGAGAATGCGTGACTGAAAGGACGACTTGTTTTTATCTTTCGAGAATGAAATTGAATTTCCATCCATAAATACGCTGATCAAGAGAATTCCTTTTATTATTATACGTGTAAATAAACAGATTTCCTTCATGAAAATCGCTTCAGATAAGGCATGAAACCACTTGTTGTAAGGAATTAAAAATACTACTACGAAGCGAAAAAATGGCAGATATGTGTTAAATTGATATATGGTGACTTAGAAAACTGCAATTATTGTCCCTTGGGTGACCGAGAGAAAGCTTCATATGCCTCCTCGGGGTGATTCAGTCCAAAATACATTTTACTCTACATAAAACTGTAGAGAACCTACTTTTGGTTTTCTAAAATGTATTGTATATATAATGGCTTGAATTGAATTTTAAAATACATGAGTAAAGTATCATATTTAAATTGTGCTTTAAACAGAAACATTCATTACGAATGCGCCCCTGTCATATCAAAGAAAGTACTGCTGATTTTACATGCCGAGATTTCCAGCTTGTGTGGTAATAAAACTGTCCAAAGGGACTTGTGATGTTAGGCTGTATAAAGTGTTAATTTTCTTCAAAATCGCCTGTTCCTTCTTTCATCGTTTTTTTCTTCGATTAACGATTATCGATACTTATAAAAGGTATTCCAATACAAAATCTATCTAACAATACAGCCAGGTACATAATGTATATTTGTGTCAAATTCCATAAAAATCGTTTATTTCGGAGTCCATCGGGAACTCACACGTACACATACATGCACAAAGTTCTTTTTATATAATACTATATATATATATATATATATATATATATATATATATATATATATAGGCGAGCGTCCTCCATTTGTACCATTTGTATATATCGCTACAAATGTGTTGCCGAATATATTTGTTACGCTATTCACCAGTGATTGTTTTTCATGTGAACTTCATACTTGATATTAATATTTTCAAATATTATTTACAAAATCATGTTTACTTGGAGATTAGTAATATTTTTATCTGTTTCTGACGAACCTTGGGTTGATTAAAACCATCGCAAAGATTACTTCGCAGTTGTTGACGTCTGATGCGCGTTTAATCCATAAGATTATTTTACTGGAGAAAACGACATTAAAAATACTACTTCAAGGTAAAAACCAGTCAACAGTAAATGTTAGATTGATAGACTCTGTCTCAGAATACAACAATTCTTCGTTTCTTTATTAAAAAAATGTGAGGACTAAAGGACAAAATAACAGAAGCAAACTTGTATTTTGCTCGGTCGTTCGGTAAAACTTAATAGGAAATAGTGTGGCAGGTTATCTGAATATTCCATAAGAATCTTTCCCTTAGTGATACAAGTACCAAGTGAAAGATTGTTTCAGCAATGTGCCACACTAAAATTAAAGTTTTCATTTTGGAATTTTAAAAGCTGTAATTTGCTCAAAACACTCGACCATTTTATTTGTTTCTTTTGAGATCGAAGCCGATATTTGTTTCAATTTATAACATGAGTTTAGAAATATATAGAGAAACACAATAGGATCCACATACCAGAACTGAGACAGTATTTTCCTCGTTTGACGTTTTATTTTAACAGGACATTACAATTATCGTAGTCGTTTTCTGACTAGATTTCCCGACAAGACGCCGGAATATGGGTACATAAACATATATATATATATATATATATATATATATATATATATATATATATATATATATACGATAATGACAACCCCAATCTACATCAGTGTGTCTGAATCCAGCGGAAATAAACGTAGTGAATCGCGATTATGTGCTTGCCACGACTCGATCAAACAAACTCCGGCGACAGAGCAGACAATTAAAGAGAGACGATCGACAATCAAGATGGCAACTCAGTATTTCGTATTGATATACGATGTGAAAGTATAGTCTGGTATCGTATATTGAACTAAAATAGAAATGAATTATTTTTCTACACGAGTCATTTTCATTTGAAAGTTAATGACTTCGAACGTGCATCAAGCATATTTAATTTTCTCATTAATTTTGGAAATTTTTTAGATAAAAATCCATAATTTTTATTATTTTATTATTAAGACGACTGTTCTCATCTTGGATTTTATTTTCACTAATTTTCAGCCGCAGTAACCTCCGAACTAATGTAGGTGCGTCTTGTCACAAGAATTCGTGACGCAACGAATAAAAGTGATAAGGTTAATCAGTTTTTAGTGATACTCGTATGGAGTTAAAAATACAATTCTCAGTACGGGCGATAAATATAATTAAAATTCACTTACGATTTCTACTCAATCTACGCTGAGGCAACGAGTGCAAGCAACCCTTGTTGAGGAAATAAAGGATTCCTGCATTCGACATAAAGATTTTCCGGTACAAGAAAACACATTTAAAGTAAATTTGAACTTATATCGTCCTAAACATTGTGGAAATAACAGTATATGAAAAGAGTAATTTGTAAATTTCTTTTTTTTTTCGTTATTTAACCCAAAAAAAAAGGGCGCAATGCCACTTTGGCGTAAGCGGCTACTAACTGCGACTAATTTTACAGGAATACTATGTAGGGATTTGCGCAACGAGATATCTTTCCACATTACAATTGAACTTCAGCATGCCAGTACAGTCAGGGAAGCAGGGAATTCAAAAGTCTAACAGTTTGAGGTAAGAAAATATTTTTTGGCATCTAAGGATCTCTGAAATGTACAGGTGAGATTTTGTAGCTTACGTGGAAAGGTAACAAGTGCTTTGAATTTGTCAAGCATATGCCATTAAAATACTT
The DNA here is from genome assembly GCF_053919585.1 of Euprymna scolopes. Lineage (NCBI taxonomy): Eukaryota > Metazoa > Mollusca > Cephalopoda > Sepiida > Sepiolidae > Euprymna > Euprymna scolopes. The sequence continues at coordinate 28,077,287 of NC_136485.1, forward strand.
GTAAGACACAAAGACGCAACATTTCCACGATGGGACAGAGATTAGAGTTTGGTTGCTAGTGCGGGACCTATTAGGTTGGCGACTCTTTTCTGAACCCTGTCAAAGAGTGAGAGACTAGTGGCAGATGCACTAGCTCAGATGTGGTGAATAGTGGCTTTGTAAAGGTGCAGGATACCCTCAGGTGTGAGTAATTTTATAGTACGGTGGAGAGAGTCCGCCTTCTTCGTAAGAGTTTAATCACGTTTCTGAATGTAACAATATAATAATGCTGTAAAGTATTACTGTGTGTCAAACTGATATAGTCTGAACTTGACATTTTTTTGATTGAAAAAGAACGGCTGATTTCCTTGTGAGTAATTATCATTGGCGCGGAATCAGTAAGTTATGTGAAGTAATAGTACAACAATAAAGAAGACCGTATTGAGTATGCGTTTTCTCCTTCTCTCTTCCTTTATTTCCCTGGCTCACTCCATCTCTCTCTTTGTCTATTCTCTTCTGCATGTCTCTTCTCGCTCTTTCTTATCACAATAAAAAAAACATAGCTGTATATTAGATTAAGCTAAAAACAATCCACCATATTGGCCTGTTCTTCTTTCGATGCCAAATATTCTGTTAGTCTTCTGAGTCTCATAAAGTAGATTTTTCATAAAATCTGCACAGAACAAAAGATTTGATTCGTGAGAAGTTAAGTGAGATTGAGATTCAATAAATCGCTGTCTCAGGATGTTTCAAGATATTATTAACGCCTAAAGAATTTCCAAATTTATATTTTGAAAAATCTGCATGAGTAGATAAGAATAAGGTCTCACAAGTCAAGAATAAACGTGGATTTTTTTTGATTGATTTTTTCCACAAACAAATTCTTTACCACCATCTAACAGTTTCTTTCATTAATATTTTCTGAATATTAAATGTGAGCATTAATAGTTATTTACTTGCAACCATTAATTGTGACTGTTAAGCTAATTCAGAATCCCATCCCTACTGATGAGAAGATCACGAAAGTGTCTCTGCATATCATCAAAAAGCGATGAAGATAAAGACTGTTGGTCATCCATGAGTGAAACTTGGTGGGCAAGTAAGGTATAGATAAATACATTTATCATTAAATATGTATGTTCCACGAAAAACATTCATCTACCTACAACTACTATCATTAATTTCTCCCTCTTTTTCTGTGCCTAAATCTAAATGTAGATTCCATGAACGAAGCTTCTTTCTTAGAACTGCACGCCTGTGGAATTGTCTTCCGTTTTCCTGCTTTCCGGCTGACTACAATATGATTGTGTTCAAGTCTAACGTAAATAAGTTCTTGATGAGCCGTTCCATGTAAGTTATCAAATTTACCAAATGTTCATTACTAATGATTACTATATTGTCCAATTTCTACTGTACACTCTTTAACCCTTATCCTTGAGTGGCCTATTGACCTTGATAATGTGGAATTCTCTTGCATTTCCCTGCTTTCCAACTGACTTCAAGGCCAACGTAAAAAGTTCTTGATGAGTCTTCACCTTAAGTGATCCAATTTACCAAATTTCTGTTACTAACGAACGATTACTACAATATTGTCCCATTGACTACTGTGCACTCATTAACACTTATCCTCGTCTGGTATCCGGGCTTTCATACATGGTGAATCCTTTGTAAAAGACAGAAATGAAATTTGTTCTACTTCTAATAAAATTGTAAAATGCGGCCCAGATTTGTGAAAAAAGCACTTGTAAAGAAAATCAAAAAGAATATCTATTAGTATCGTTGTCTCAGGATTAGATAACAGCTAATATGAATTCTTATATACATTATTCAAGTAACGCTTATCGTAGAGTGATGGAAATTGATTGTTATTTTTTTGGGGGGGGTCAAGCAGTGACAGCAACGGCATAAATCATCACTATTCAAGTATGTTTCTTATCAATGGAAATAGTAGCGATTACAGTGTGAACCAAGTAAAGAAATTAGTATTGATTTACAGGGGAGACAACTCATACTTTACTTATTTGAGTAGTAATAGTAATTATCAGGTTGACAAGAAAGTTCTTGCGTGTTTTTTTTGTTTGTTTTTTTTACTTTTAAATTCAGCTGAACGTATCTTGACTTGAATAAAAGAATATTTATCAAAATAAGAATAAACACACTTTTGCCAACGCAAAACAAGTTTATTTATGCCAGTAAAGTAAAAATCTTTTTGGTGGCGATGAAGTCTCTAAAGGCGTTTTTGATATCGTTTAGGTTTTTTTAAACATTCCTCACGCAGAAAGTTATCGAAATGCTTGAAAAAGCAGTAGTCGGTAGGTGAGACGTTTGGAGAGTATGTTGGATGAGGCAGAGTTCGTAGCAAAATTTGTTCAACTTATGTAAGGTCGGTTTAGCAACGTCCGGTCGGGCATTGTTTTGGAGGAGGATTGGGTCTTTTCTGTTGAATGTTGAGTGTTGTTATCGAAGTTTCTGATACATTTCGTCCATTTGTTGACAGTATTTCATCGCCGTAATAGTTTCGCCTCCATTCAAAAAACTCGATGAGAGCGGTCTCAGACTACCAAACAGTCAGCATGAATTTATTTTGGTGCAACTCTGGTTTCAGGAAGTGTCATGAGTCTTCGTCGGCGTCTGACCACTGAGCTGGCTGTTTTCACCGCAAGTCATAACCCGATCGAGAAACAGGTCGATCTTGTTACGTAAAAGAAGGGAAGATGAAACTTCACAACGGCTTCATTTGGTTGGCGTTCAATTCGAGAGACACCCATTTATCAAGTTTTTTTTGTTTTTTTTTTGTCTTTCCAATCTCTCTCAAGTGGCTGGAAATCGTCGTATACGTTACGTCTAATTCAGAAGCAAATTCTTGAACATTTGTGTGTGGATTGGCTTCGATGAAGGTTTTTAATTGATCGTTGTCAACATTCGATTGCCGACCACCAGGCTCATAATCATCAAAACTCTTGTCACCGCACCCCCCCACCCCCCCCCCAATTTGTTTAACCGCTATTATGATGTGCGTTCAGTACTAGTTACTGGGTTAAAAGCTTGGTTGATATCGCGATCTGTTTGGCCTAGCTTGAATTGATATAGCTAAATTGTACGAATTTGCTTTTTTCCATCCTCTGAAAAGAAGACATAATCGTTTTAAAATGATTGTAAGTTAAACGATTAGAAAGAGTGAAAACGATTTTTAAAGGGATATATAAAGTAAAGGTATTATAACAAAAACCTATTCTAAAATACATCATTTTAAATCAAAATTTAAAATTCCGCAAAAACCTTCTTGTCAATCTAATAAATAACAATTAATAATTACTCAGGTTATAGTACTTACAGGGGAGACAACTCATGCTTTAAGTAGTAATGTTTCCCAGGGAGAGATATCATGCTTGACTTATTCAAGTAGAAGTGACTACAAGAGCGACAACTCTTTCTTTATTATTTGAATTTAAGTAATAGTGAAAGCGCATGCTTATGCATGTAATAGTTGCAACAAAGAAGATATTTTATGGTTTGCTTGTTAAAACGATGTTTCAGGTTGTTTTGATCGATCAAATGTAAATGATTGGTCATAACGAAAATGTCCGAGCGAGAAACAGAAAAAGGTATAAAGTAATGAAATCTAGACCCTAAAAACACACGACAATATTAATCAACATTTTCGGGTTTGTATTACTGTACACATAGATTCGAAAAAGTTGTCAAAAAATAAATATATAACAAATAAATGTTATCAAAGGCAAGATAAGTTACTTTTCTACCAAACTGGATATATTTTTCGTGTTTTGGATCAATGTAACATGTTTATTCAGCTCGAAAAACATACAGTGTTTACCGATGTATTGGAAAATTTAAGATGGCGCCTGACTCTCTCTTTAACACTGTAAGTTGTGGAAAAGGTGTTATAAATAAATAAAAAAAACTCGACAAACTACTATTAAAAACCCGCTGAATATATGTTAACCTATGTCACGGTAACATATATTGAGCGGGTTTTTAATAGTATTTTGTCTAGTTTTTTATTTATAATACCTTTTTCACAACTTACCGTGTTAAAGAGATAGTCAGGCGCCATCTTGAATTTTCCAATAAATAGTTAACACTGTATGGTTTTCGAGCTGAATAAACACGTTACATTGAATAAAAACACGAAAAATATATTCAGTTTTGTAGAAAAGTAACTTATCTTGCCTTTGATAACATTAATTTTTCATATATTTGTTTTTTGACAACTTTTTCGAATCTATGTGTACAGTAATACAAACCCACATTTTCTTATTCCTTTTCCCGTTGCTTCGTATACAAGCCATGGTGCTTAATGAATGATAATTCATGCTTAATTTATTTAAATAGTAGTGGTGACAAGGGAAGCAACTCATTCTTTACTTATTATAGTAGTAATGATCATTAGCACAGGGTGATCCAAAAAAACGGGCCTCGATTCTTGGTGTTTTGTCCGAATGAAATGAAGCTTTGGTCATAACTAGTTTATTATATTCAAAACATCACATCAAAACACTAGGATCTTTGGCCTTTTTTTTCTCCGTTCTACAGTATATGTTCTAGATGGCCTCCGTTTACCTTTTGTTTTGTTTTTTTGTTTTTTTAGATCACTAGGCACCGCCAAAACTGGGGGGGGGCAGGTAAGTACTTTTTACGGACCGTCTTTTTAAAAATCTACCAAAAATCAGATAATTATCCAATCAATACGAAATTTTCAGCGATTATTAAGAGAAGAATGACCTTATTACAATGTACTTATTTTTCATAAACGATATTTATATATATATATATATATATATTTTGCTTACAACCCCCCCTTGTTTTGAGGGGGTACAAATATGCTTAAAATAATCATCTGAAACTGAACACAACATATTGTGTTGTTGTAAGGGACAGAATTATAGATTAAAAAAAAATTGTTTGCCTACCTTATTTTGACGTCTGAATATCAGAACTTCGATTGTGTTTAATTATCCCGCTTTTGAGTTTTGAAGTGTAAAATTCGGTAAATATGTTAAGTAAAATAATTAATTTAAGTTAAGCAAAACAAAAAAAAATTTAATATTTATACGAAAAAAGCCATTTTAAAATCTTTGATAAATAAATTAACAATTTTTTTTAGCGAGCCGAATAATGCATGACCATTATTAAACAGGGCATGCTTTGATGAATCGATACAAAAAAAATTCGATAAATATTGTGCCCTTTGTGTTAAAAATAGCATCATGTTTTCGATCCCGTTTGAAAACGTTTGCCGCCTTTCGACTACGGTGGACCAAACGCGCTGAAATAATTTATTTTTTATTCTGCTTTAAATTGCCCCCCCCATTTTGGGGAGCCTGGCCCCCACACACATACACATTAAAAACCAAGCTCATACAAATGGTCACCCATCTGGTACTGGCCAGCCTCAGCGTTAATAATACATTGAAATTTTCGTCACTGAAAATTAAGTTTTTTTTGCCTGTTTGGTCTTCCATAGTTTGCTTTTTATCAACTACAAACGTAAACAGAGTCGATCTAGACTCTAGATCGACGCGAAGTAACTGGGTGCCTATATGAATAAGTGAAATTATTTGAAATCCAGGTACTTATAATATTTTTGCATATTCTCATAGAAAATTATCCTAAATCTTAGTTAGACAACAAATAAATAAATAAAATATTTCAAAAACCTTTTTTTTAATATTTATGTTCGTTTTTTGTGCAAGACAAAAAATGTCAATTGTTAACTTTTTGGGAAAATTTAACATTTAAAATTTAATTAAAAATAGTAGAAAAAGTTTTACATTATTCTGTTTTCTATATAATAAAATTCAGGGTTTTATCTTTCTTAAAAAAAAAAAGTTATTCAGAAATAATGGATTTTAATAAATGTAATTTCGTTTTAAAAAAACAACTTGATTTTTCGGCCATTTTTGGCGGTGCCTATGGATCACCCTGTAGTAATGATCGCAGAGTTAAACACGCGTTACTTATTAAAGTCATAGTAATAATGGGCGCACAAGTTTTGCTTTACTTATTCTAGTAGTAATAATATAAGGAAAACAATTAATTCTTTACAGTTTCAAGTTATAGTAATTACAGGGGAAGCAATCTGTGTTCTACTTATTTAAGTAAGAACGAAAGATATAACAATTCATAATTATTCATGTTAATACAATCACAGGGGCGACAACTCATGCTTTGCTTATTTAAGTAGTACTGATGAAAGGATACTAATTCAAGCTGTATTTATTGAAGTAGTAGTTATAACAGGGGAGACAATCCATATTTTCCTTGTTTAAGTAGTAATGATAAATGGATAAAATTCATAATTATTCAAGTTATAGTACTTACAAAGAGACAAGTTTGTTTTTGTATTGCGGCATATCAACCCTTTTCAGGTGATTTAATGCCGAATACATAGATTGAAGAATAAAAATTTAATAGAATATATTTGTTGTTTTCAGGTTCGTTTCTATTTAACCCATAGCTGGGACCTTAACAGGTACTTCCACTCCGGGTCAGAGTAAACCTGAGAGCAATGGCAATTAAAGGGTGGCTCCACACACCCCAAAGCCCGCAACTTGGGCCTCACCACTGGATATAGTTTAAGATCATATCCAGGACCTACAAAGAGACAAATCGTGCCTTTACTTATATAAGCAATAATGATAAAAATATATCACTTCATAATTATTCAAGTTATAGTAATCACAGGTGCGACAACTAATGCTTTGGTTATTTAACTAATTTAACTAATTATTTGACTAATTCAAGCTTTACTTGTTGAAGTAGTAGTAATCACCGGCGCGACAATCTCTGTTTTACTTGTTGAAGTAGAAATGACAAAAGAATAAAATTCATAATTATTCAAGTTATAGTACTTATAAGGAGAGACAACTCGTGCTTTACTTATTTAAGCAGTGATGATAAAAGGATATTAATTAATGCTTTACCTATCCAAATTACAGTAATAGCAGGGGCAACAACTCATGCCTTGCTTAAATCACAAGAGCGACAATTCATGCACTGCTTGTTTAAAATGAACATGGCTTCGTTTGTTTTAATCGATTACTGTAAAAGATCCGTTGACCGAGAAAAGTTTCGGGGGAAGCAGCCAAAGGTCTAGAGAAATAGAATCAACACCCCAAACACAAGACGAACATGAAAGCATCTCCTCATTCCTTCCCCGTTTTCTTCCTTCGATATAACAATTGATCTCGCCCCAAAATAGCACTCAACAAAATAAATAACATCCTCATCTACATGACAAAAAAAGTCAATAGCGTCTATTAGTTATTTATTTATTTATTTACAACTGTTATCAAGTGTTTTTGCTGCTTTATTGATATTTCCGTGGTTATTTTTAAGTAGGGTCTGCAGTTTTTCATAATAAAAACATAGCCGTCGTCTTAAAGAAAACAACACATAAATATAGACGCGAAACAAAACGTCAGTACTTACTTCCATTCGCATAAATCTCAAGATACTAAACATTTATATTTCAAAAGAATTGAGTTTCAGTAATAACAATCTCGCACTTCTATAAGAAGGTTCGATTTTTTGCTATATTCCATTAACCTTAGATTTCTCTTCATGTCTTCCTCTTCTCGGAAACTAGAGTCTCTAAAACCTTTTCTATGGCCTGTCAGAATCGTATTTCTAGAAGCTTGGAAGCAAAACAAAAGCAGACCTCATAGTACAACGTTATAGTTGGTAGGCCGGTGGGTAAGTTGTAGGTTGTAGACGCGTACAAGTGTCAGTCTGCCTATCTTTTTAAGTTTTTATTCCTTATGATTGATTATGTTTAGCGGAATTATGTGTACGGTGTTTGGTGTGTGGTTATACACGCCTCCAAATTGAAACACGGCGCTCGATTTTCTGTTTTATTGAGAGAATGGCATCGCGTTACTCAACGAGAATCACATTTCGTGTATTTTTTTGTTTGGTTGTGTGTTGTTTGCTTATAGATTTTTAAAAAGTAAAAGTGTTCGAGCCGTTTCTCTCTAAATGGCCACTGTCGTTTCTGTTAATGGTTTTCAAGGAGGATTCTTACTTTGTTCTTTCACTCGTATTTTATGTACATGTGTTTTTTTTTTCTTTTTTAACCAACTTATTTCTTTGGTTGGAAAATATCTGACGCAACGTCTGATCGGTATGAGAAGTGTATGATAAAATGTGGAAATCGGTGTGTAGTCTGTGATCGTAGTCGAGCTGTCGCTGTATGTAGAGCTATTTGCTATTGGTAAACTGAAACGGAACCGGTAGAGGTATTTAAAACGACGCTCTTTCAGTTACAAGAGACAATAGATATCGAATATAAGGGTGTCTGCACATGGAAGATATATTGAAGCAAGATTTCCGCAATAACAACCGGAATTGCTTGAGGCTAGTGACTAGAAGTTTGTGGAAACTGAAAACAATTTCAGGATAATCAGAAACTAATGTTTCTTTCCTCTTGTTTGGTTGAAGAACCAAAGAGTCCGATCTAATATAGTCTACATTATAGGTAGTAGATATTTTGATTCGTTACTTTTAAAAAAAGATATGAGGGGCGTTTCGAAAGTAATACCTCTTATTTTTTTTTCGACCCAAATTGATCATTACATTGTTATGATGAACTGATTTTATGCATTCATAACATTAAAGTTTAATCACTTTGTTGCAGATATCGATAACATGAGATTCTAAGAATACAACCCTTGTCATGGACGTACATAAGAAACAGATATGCATCATTGAATTCCTGCCAAAAGTCCATTGAGAATGATGGTGACTATAAATAAAAATAAATTCTAGAGGACAAAAACTCGCTCGTTTTTTATGGTATAGCCCCCATCTTTCTATCTCTTCAATTTTGTAGTTAAAAATAAGAGGCTTTACTTTTGAGACAACTTTTGTATGATAAAGCGCGCTCCAGACGCCCATGCACAGTCAACATTCATCGCTAGCAAATGTACATTGAGAAAGATAGTGACTAATCAAAATATATATATACTGGGACAGAAAAGGTATATCGTTTTAATGGTACCACTCCCGTCTTCGTAGCTCTTTACGTATTTGTTGGTAAAACAGGGGGCTTTATATTTGATACAGTTTTCCCATTAATGAAAGTGATACTATAACGTCGACGGAACTCGAACCCGGAAAGCCAAGCTCACTCTTTTTTTTTATCAAAATCGCTCGAAACAAGGCATGAAACCATTTGATGTGAGGAGCGAACAAGAACGAAAGCTGGTTATTGCCAAGAAAGGAGATGCCTTCCGACCTTAGTCTTGAAAAACACCAAGGATGTAGGCAGAAGGAAAACAGTGAGCAGGAAGAGAGTTCCACAACCTTGGAAATAAGCTACTGGAATAAGATGCCGTATTACAGTGATACATTAAAACAACAAATTGATGAAGACTTCTAGATCAGCGAGTCAAACGAGCTGGGACAAAGGCAGCAGGGAATATATCAGACAATTTTAAGGAACTCATGACATAATAGTATTTGTGGAAAATACTGAGACTAGCAACATCGCGTTTGTGAGAGAGAAGTTGCAGGGAAGAAGAAAGTGGGAGGTCAAATTACAGATGTGTTTCTGAAATTTATAAAGAACTTTCAAATGAGACACAGATTCACTTGCTTAAATATGACAACAGTACTCCATGCACTGTCTGATGATAAATTTGTAGAGACAGGTGTGAGGAAGTGTTTAAAGCGATAGAGTGAACCGATTTTATGAGAACCAGAAAGAGCAATGGATTTAATATATGAACTCCAAGAAAGATCTGATGAGAAAGAAAGACCAAAAAGTTTTAGAAACGATTTCTCATCGAGAGCATAGCTATTCTTTTTTTTACAAGGTGTTCACCACTTATCAAGGCCCGGAAGCCACCCAGGGATAAGGGTTATTGTAAGTACAGTACGTTAATGTGGAGATTTAATAAAGTGTCTACTTAAGGGGGCGGTTCATCAGGAATTTGTTTACGTTGGACTTGAAGACATTCAGGTTGTAGTCAGGTGGGAAGCAGGCAGACGGTTCAGAGTTCCACAGGTGTGCAGTTCTAAGAAAGAAGCTTTGTTCATGGAATCCACGTTTTGATAAGAATCTCAGAAGAAAAAGGGTCACACCTGTGATGGAAGGACAATAGTTGTCCAAACAGGATTACACGAAATAAGCTATTTCTTACCCCAATAATAAAACCCAGATCAATTGTATATTTCAACTGATCCGAGAAAGAGGGGCGATAAGCAATACAAGAATTTAGGATGGTGTCATCAGCATAAATGTAAATTTTCTGAATAATATTCTCCGGAAGGTCATTTATATATAGAAAAAATAGTGTTAGACTCAGAATAGAGCCTTGAGGAACCCCGGCATTGATAGGAAAAGAGAATGAAGATACTTCATCAAGTTACTTTCAAGTTTGATTGGAAAGAAAAGACCTAATGATGTCAAGAACTTCCCCATGAATACCATAACTTCGAAGTTTACCTAGAAGACCAGGATGCCACACTCTGTAGGACGCTATTGGAAAGTGAAGCACAATGATATACTAAAAACATGACCCTATGCAACCTGACATAGAAAACTGTGAAGCCCATCCCATTCAGCTCTCCTGTAATTAAATGTCTTTCTATGAAAAGGACGATCATTTGACAGCAGAAAAATCAATCTCAACATAAACAACAGCATGATCAGAAGAACACAATGGAGGGGAAGAGAAAATAGAAGGTGCTTCAAGTAAAGATGGTTCATGAAGGCCATTATCAGGAAAATCTGTATGTATGGTGACAATTTGGGGCAAGTCATGAAACTAAACCTATGTCAGTAGTGTGGAAATGTCAGTCAGAATGATAAGCATTAGAGTTACCGAACACAAAGATTGAGCTTGACGGATGAATTCGTAATGCATTATCAATACGGCTGAATATAGCATCAACCTCTTTCCCAGATGACGTTGTGAGCCTATCTTTGTTTGAACGTTATTTCCACGGCAAGTGCACGTCTGAGCTCTAATCTCTGGTCTCCTTTCGACAATCTTTTTTCAGTAAACACCCGTCTAGGTTAAACCACTGTCAATAACTTTCCCCACTCTTTAACTGTGCCTAAATCAAAACATAGAATCCATGAACAATGCTTCTTTCTTAGAACTGCACGCCTCTCTTCCGTTTGCCTTTTTCCCAAATGACTACAACTTGGTTGTTTTCAAGTCCAACATAAATAAGTTCTTGATGACACGCCCCCTTAAGTAATCCAATCTGCCAAATTTCCATTAATAACAACTACTGCGATAATGTCCCATTGATTACTTTACACTCACTAACACTTATCCTCGAGTGGCCTAAAGACCCTGATAAGTAATGACTCCTATGTAAAAAAAACAGTCAAGGTCAGAAAGAGATTGATATAAAAAATAATAAGTGGAGTGCGACAAAGACAACCTTAAACTAATAAAAGGGCATCCATGATATTCAAGACTGGGCATAGGTACACTGAAGAGATCCTCGCGATGAAAAATAGACCATGTAATTGCGTGGAAGAGTCTAAACGGACAAATGGCAATTAAGAGGTAGAACATTGCTATCGATAAAATAATCTAAATTTGTCTCACAAAGAGTAAGAATGTGAGGATATATTTGAGCTGAGACCTCTGATGTTACTATAAGAAATAGTATGATACTTGTTGTGTGGAAATGTACAAGGCATAATAAATAAATATATAAAAGGGAGATAAATGTAGAATAGCTTCAAGACAAATAAATGCTCAATAAAACCCTACTACCAGCATTAAATCCCCTGGGTCCAAATAAGCTAACGAAAAAGATTAGCCCTTCAAGAGACCAAGAGAGAAGGAAGGGATTACTAGGCCGGCCGAAAAAAAGTTTAGCCCTAAACCTTTTGTGTGACTAATCAGAAGACAAAAACTTATAACTAATACACTATTCCGTATTTATTCATGGGCATTCATTAAACAGATATTTATTTTAGGTTTCTGATATAGTAACTGTTGTGGAGACGCCCACTAATTAGCCACCGTGGGTGAACAAGATATAGATAAAGGTATCAAGTCAGCAAGACCGGAGAGCTGTGTTCGAACGCCGGATATGCAAGACGCATGTGCCGGTTGCTCCATGAAAGACTCTGCCGGACAATCTTCCAACTGCAGTACAACTGCACCTTTGTAAATATGTATTTTATTTTCGTCTTAATATATTTGTTTTACCTTTACTTTCTGTGTTCGTATTGTTATTGATACAGACACAACAGTGCCGACGGGATTTCGAAAAAAGATTTACGCGTGAGAAAATATACTATCAAACTCAACAGTGGTATTCGGGAAATACTTACTCGTCAAAGATTGAAAAAAAAATTCACTCGGGAATTCAATTTTTAAAACGCAGCAACTATGTTTTCCATTATCGGCAATGTCTAAATAAATTGCTCTCTTCTGGCGTAACCCAATCCAAATAAATCGTTGCTTACAAAAGTGAGATTGTTTAAATTACAACGGGATTACTAAATTCAATGAGATAGATTTAATCTGAGCTGAATACATAAACCCCTTTGATAAACATTTTCTTATAGATTTTTTTTTACTGTAGATCAATATCAATGTTGCAATCCAATTTTTATGTCTAATGAAATCGATTATTTTTATTTATCCATTAAAAGAATATTATGCAGGACTCACAGGGTATTTTTGCCGGACTAGTAGTAGAGTTTAGAAGATTTTTTTCCTGGCAAAACTCAGCGCAAAAAAATATATGCATCCTTATATAATTCTGCTTTACAGACTTATGCATTAATTCAATCACTTACACAGTTTTTATCCAAGTATTAATTAGATACACGTGTATTTGGGGACTTATTCATACATAGTATATGAATATATAAATATATCTGTAACAGAGTGTGGGCGCGTGTATGGAGCAACAGCAGCAGAAACAGCCAAAGGATACAAATGATCGAGCCGTGTGGGAGATGACGTCAGATTGAGGTAGAAAGTAATAAAAAATATTGCATAAAAAAAAGAGTTGTCACAAGAACAGAAATAGGTGTGTTACACACATGGCCCGAGAACGATAGGAAATGAAGTGTCTTAACTATGGCCGGAGAAAAGCCTGAATATCGCGTGTTCGACACAGCAACATCTAGTTAATGGCATTGGGCTACGAAAAGACTTTTGAACAAGAGATAAGGCGTTATTCTGGAAGTACCTGTAAATAAATGTCCGTTGTTTTCTATTGAAAAAGGTGTTTTGGATTCTTTCCTTGTTTACTTTTCTTTGCAGTAGTAATCACTCTGGAGAGTCACTCGTAGTACGCCATATTGTCATTAAGAACTACAACTATCGTTCTCTGTGCATTGTCTTGCTGTAAATACAAATATCTTTTCTAAACTATGCAAGAGTCTGTGCTTAGTAACTTTTTTAGGTCACAGCAAATCTTACAATTATGAACTCGAATTCATAAAACGGCGTTCGTAAAGATCAACTATACATTAATATCAGATCGTTTTAAGCACTCTACTATCCAAAGTTTAGTATATTCGTAGCATGCGACGCCAGTTCACACAGTATTGGAACATATATATTACACATAACGCCCGACAACACGAAACAGTTAACTGCAAGCTTACTTCAAGAACACTGTTACCAGCCAAGAGACAATACATATAAATTTTACATATCATCTATAATATAAATCTCACCTATCTGTTTAAATGTATGTATGTATGTATGTATGTATATCTGCCTAACACTTTCGACAGAGGCGATTTTCACGAGATTTGTATCGTTTTGAAGCTCGTCCCTTTGGACGATAAATATAAAAAAATTGACTAAAAGCATTAATTTCTTCACCCTCATCTTGGCACTTTTCTACTAGGAGATGTCGCTTTTTTCGCCGATATTTTCGAAAGTCATCCCGTCTTTTCGATTGACTAGCCTTACTTTAAACCTTCGCCAATTCCGGTTTGGCGGTGGCTGAAACGGCAAAGATGTCACGTGTTTTTCACGTTCTTTTCCTCCTTCTTGGTACCGGTTCGAGCCTACCTACCTACTACCACTTTGGGTTTTTTTCATCAACACGCAACTCCAAACACCAGGGCAACTCCGGGCACCAAGGCTAGTTTTAAATATACTAAAATTTCATAGATATATACATGGCAGACTCTTACTTACAATTTTCGAATGCAAGAAAGGACTACGAGTGTACACTGTCAACAGATTACTAACATAGGTTACTAATATTACAACTTTAAACTGAAATGCTTCTCATCGAAACAAAGTACACACGCAAATGGCCGTTAAAGATTAATGCATGGGGAAAGAGAATTTTTCAAGGACTCTATAATAGCTGCACTTATTAAATTAAAACAATGATATTGACAGCTATTAGATAGTTCCCGGTGACATTTTCAAACGTCAAAAGAGAAACACAAAAACTATTTCATTTGAAACATTAAAAATAAAATCGCTATAAAGGACATAAAGATTTTCGACGCATTCTCATCGTTCTGTTACATGGTGAAAAAGTAATAATTCATAAATTCCACTGTAGACATCGGATAGTAACGAATGAACCCACCGCCGCCAACACAAAAGCAGCGACGGCCCGGCAAAAAGAGAAAATTCATCACCCCACAAATTATCTCTCCGAGACCGAAAAGATATTCATTGCTTTTTTACGGTGGAAAATGTTTTGAGAGAAGAGTTCATGGTTTCTAAAATACAATATACATATGAACTCTTCTAACGGTATGAATACGCTGAGTCACTCGTATTACGTCGTACTCGCATTAACCCATTACCCGCCAGCGTCCCATTAATAAGGCTTTAAAAAAATCTACATTTACATCTAAAAGTTTCCCTTAATTCGGCCGCTAATGAGTTAAGTACTAGAAATCTTGTTCTTTGTGTATTCTATCTTGTATACACGAATGCCTTTTCTAAACTATATCCGCGTCTTTTTTAGTGACCTTCGTGCAACGTATACATTCTATGACGGCTCACCATTCAGAGACTATTATATATCTAAATAAGTGCAAACGTTGTCTATATAGAAACAAGAAAATAAAATAAGTTTAAAGTATATATATTGTTTAATTGGAATTTATTATTGAGATGAGTATTATTTATTAATGTATTTTTATTGTGGACTATTATCCTCATCTTTTTAGTTGTTGTTTCGCGGCGTTTCGGCCAACTATTCGTCTGGCCTTTGTCAGGTGGTAACTTCGAATCTTCTAATTGCATCCTCAGCAATTGCTCATGTAATTTATACGACCAAAAAAATCCAACCTTGATCGCCCTTCGGGGTCCGTGGCGCACTGGACAGAGATGTTGATCTCTACAGTTCCAGATGAGCATTGTCTGAATCCTACCCAAAGCCGACCAGAGGCGTGCTTGGCCAAAACGTGGTGAGACGACAACAACTACAGAAGGCAGTAATTGCTGTTAGAAGATTCGGAGCTCCTATCCCATCGCGGTTATCACCTGACGAAGGCCAGGGGAATAGTTGGCCGAAACGCCGTGAAACAGCTAAACGATGAAAATAATAATCCGCAATAAAAATACATTAATAAGTTTATATTATTTGGCTTATTCGAACTATGGTTCTTATCTTGACTGTTATTTTCATAAGGTTTAGGTCGATGCAACCTTCGATGTATAATTTGTTTAACTCGAGAATCTGCAAGAACCTGTGCACAATAGATTAATTACTTGATCAAATTCAGTTATAAGTTACACTCTTCGTAAGATTGAAGTTCAATCCTCATTGCGTGTGACACTCAAAATACAATTGCAGTTTACTTAGTAGTCCTGGTTAATGGAACATGTGTATGCTACCCAGTTTATTAAATAAACGTTTCCGTTCGAAATTACGTGTAGATTCCCGAATTCAGTAGACACATTTCCGAGTTCGATATGATAAACTTGAAGAAGGTCGGAAACGTCCTAGTACTTTGTACAAGCTCCTCAACCTAACATTCACAGGTACTATGTATTGAAACAAATGCTTGAATTCTCCCTACCGTGCTAGAATGTTACTCACACCTATCCTATATAAACTCACTATTAGCACATGCATTGTTGCTACCTTTGTGTTGGGGCATCGACCGCTAGTCTCTCACTCCTACACAAGGTTAAAAAAAAGTGTCGTCAACCTAACAGATTCCTCACGAGTAACCAAACTCCAACCTCTGTCCCAGCCGCAGAATGTTGCGTCTCTGTACCTGTATTACAATGTTTTTTTATTTTTTATTTTTTGTTGTTTTTTTGTTTTACGGCATATCAAACCTTTTCAGGTTATTTAATGCCGAATCAAGTTATTTGAAGAACAATTTTTAAATAGAGTGTATGTTTTTTTTAATCGCTTTCTATTTAACCCATAGTTAGGACCCTAAAAGGTACTACCAGTCCGGGTCAGAGTGAATCTGAGAGCAATGGCAATTAAAGGGTGGCTCCACACTCCCCAAAGCCCGCAAGCTGGGGCCTCACCATTGGATATAGTTTAAGGTCATATCCAGGACCGTTGTTTTAATGGAATCTGCTTTGACGAACTCAAAGCAGTTGTATCCTCTCCACGTAAACACACCCTGACTGTCCCAACAAGTAACAAAATCTAAACTCTACATTGTAACGATCCTTGGATCCCGGAAAAACCATTTACTCGCATTATTTACTTTCGTTGAACTGCTAGATTTTAAAATTCCTTCCCGGGTCCCTGCTTTTCTGGCCCAGCAATGGCATGCAGAAGTTAAAGTGTAATGTGAACAGCTATTTAGTTGCTCAGCTTCCTGCACAGTATCCTTGTCAATTTGATCATCACGTGAAAGTGGCAATAGACTTTGTCTGGGGTAAAATATTACTAAAAAGGTATAAAAATTCAATACGAGAACAGTAGCCCGAAGAATTCAAATAATTATACTTATGAATCTTTATCTCTTACATTCAGAAACGACCTAAGTTTACCTTTAGCTTTTTAGTCTGTATGTGTACGCATATAATGAACGGCAGAAAGATTAGAACAACATTACGATCGCAATATAATTCTTCGAGATACGATTCGGATAAGAAGTTTACCTCTCTTATTTGTATAAATGCTACTTAGCCTCGATGTCAATCAAGTTCCTTTTATACGCGAGTATTTAAAACCTAGGTTTATAGCTGAAATAGTGAGATAAAGTTATTTATTTAGTCGGATGAGCGATTATTCAGCATGTAAATTTTTAAATATCAGGTATGATTACTCATGGACATCGTTTCAAGTAAAAACATCTAACCTCCCCAAATCACTGTAAAACATATTCCTAGTTGAATGGACACGTGTTTCGAATCCAGTTAATAAAAGCGTATTTACTAAATCAATTAAAGTATATAACACAACTTTAAAATATTAAATAGTTTAGTGTTGTAATTCGATATAACAAACAGACCAACCCATATATGATTAAAGAATGAACAATTATAAAATTCTAGACATCATTAAAAAATCTCTCTCTAAAAGTATATTTACAAATAATATTTAATAAATCTCTTGTATAAACTCGAAAAATCATGATAGGACATAATTATGAAATACTAACAGAAAACAATAAAGAAAACGAAATTATAGTAGACAAAATACTGCAATAATAATAATAATAATAATAATAATAATAATAATAATAATGATAATAATAATGATAATAATAATAATAACAATAGTAACAGTAATAATAATAACAATAATAATAGTAGTAATAATAATAACAATAATAGTAGTAGTAGTAGTAGTAGTAGTAGTAGTAGTAATAAAAATAACAATAATAGTAGTATTAATAATAATAAAACAAATTAAAAAAGTAATGATTCTGATGAAAATAAAAAAAAGAATAGAAGTACAATATTATAACAAATAGAAATTGTCCATGATTTTCTAAAAAAAAAGGTATATCACACTATGTTGAAATATACATCTAAACGAAATAGTAACACTGGTTAGCAACAATTTTTGCGGCAAAGATTTGGGACGAATCTGATGTGCTGTATCCAAATATTCATATGGTATTGTTCAAGCAGGCTAAGTTTTGAGCTATGGCCACATGTCATTTTTGCGTTTTCCCTCACATGTACGCATGTGCAGAGCATTTTAGAAATTGGTGAGGGTAAAATGCGATAACGAAGCTTGATTGTCAATGACTACATGTTTAACATGAGTAACGAGGTTTCGAATTCAACAAAAATAACTTCACAAAAAAAACTCTTTTTCCCTATTGTAGTTGCCCCCATTCATTGTGTTTTTTTTTGTTTTAAAAAAAGCAAAAATACGCGTGGGTATCGATCTTCTGTTTCGTAAAGCATTTTTCACTAATACAGGGTGACCCAAAAAAACGGGCTCCAAATCTAAGTAGGCTCCGTTTCTTAGTGTTTTGTCCGAGTGAAATGAAACTTTGGTCATAACTAGTTTATTATATTCAAAAATCACATCCAAACACAAGGGTCTTTGGCCTTTTTTTCTCCGTTCTACAGCATGTGTTCTAGATGGCCTCCATTTAGGTTTTTTTTTGGGGGGGGATTCACCCTGTATTAACAATTACTATAGATATCCGAAAAAATTGAGTCATAGGAAAGCCTTTTAAAAAGTATCTTAGGGACCCTGAAGATTTAACTTTTTATGATCTACGGACCCAACCTCAAACCAACGGTTCGAATTCTTGTAATGCAGAGCCAACCCTCTTTTCCTTAGTAGAGAAAAAGGAGCATGTTTTCAACACTCGAAGAAGGTCGCAGGTTGCAGCGACCAAAACGTTGTGCTAATAACATCCAAGATGAGAATAATAGTCTGATTAATCAACATGATACACGCATTCACATCTCATCTCAAAAATTCAGAATTGCAAAACTATATTTGTTAAATGTTTTTTTAAATTTTAAATTTTCTTTTGTAATTTTTTTTATAATTTTACGTTTATTTTAATTATAGTTTTAAACGTTTACGTTGACACCAGACACCTAGATTCTCTGTGTATGTAATTTACTTTAATTTGTTCATTAAAGACTTTCATCCGTTTCGCTGCCCATTATTATTATAACACGATCCGGCCTCTAGAGTCAAATGTGTTGAAACTAATAACATATGTTTATAACTTAGCAATACAGGACTCATTTTAATACATAGTTGTGGTTTACTCATATAAAAAGAAAAATAATATTAAAAGCCTAGTTAACTACTAAACAAAAAGAAATTTAGAAAATTATTAAATGTTTTTTTACTAACATATCTCTTTCTGTAGAATACTAGCATTTCAGCCCGGCTACCCAGGCGTTCGGAGGTGTATGTTGAGCAAAAAAAAACGGTCAATTTTTTAAATTTTGACCCCTATTATGACCCCTTAAAATTTATTGTTTTGGGCTCAAACAAAGTTATTAATTTAGATCTATGTCCAAGGAACCTATATCTAAAATTTCATGTGTTTAGACTCCAAATTGGCGAAGGGTTCGGTAGAGTTCTCAAAGGTCAAATCGTGGAACTTTGACCCCTTAACAACCAAATTTCTAGCCGAAAACCGTTCACATAGATTTTTCCAAATCTCAGTACACATTATATCAAATTTCGGGTCTGTAGACTAAAAATTGACAGAGTTATTGCGTAGAGAAATCTACAGAGACACACACAGAGACAGACACACATACACGCGTTCACTTTGATAGATATCATAGTATGAGTGCCCGACGTTGTCCGGTTGTTTGGAGGTGTATGCTGAGCAAAAAAAAAAACGGTAATTTTTTTTTTAATTTGACCTCTATTATGACCCCTTAACCTCTATTATTTTTGGCTCAAAGCAAGTTATTAAGTCAGATCCATGTCCAAGGAACCTATATCTAAAATTACAGGTCTTTAGACTCAAAATTGTCGGAAGAGTTTGGTAGAGTTATCAAATTTCGAGTCTGTAGACTAAAAATTAAGAGAGTTATTGCGTAGGGAAATATACACAGACAGACATAAACAGAGACACACACACACATACACACACACACACACACACAGACACGTTCACTTTCACAGATTATACCAGCATGGGTGCACGGCGTTGCCCAGGTATTTGGAAGTGTATGTTGAAACAAAAAAAGCGGTCAATTTTTTAAAACTGTGACTCCTATTATGACCTCTTAACATTTATTGTTTTGGGCTCAGATCAAGTTATTAAGTTAGATCCATGTCCAAGGAACCTATATCTAAAATTTCAAGTGTTTAGACCCAAAATTGTTGAAGAAGTTTGGTAGAGTTCTCAAAGGTCAAATCGTTGAACTTTGACCCCTTAACAGCCACATTTCTGGCCGAAAACCGATCACATCGATTTTCCCAAATCTCAGTACCCTGTATATCAAAGTTCGAGTCTGTAAACTAAAAATTGACATTGAGTTATTGCATAGGGAAATGTACACAGACAGACACACACACAGGCACACACAGACACACAGACACGTTCACTTTTATATATAGATAGATAAGATATTTTTGCTTTCAAAGCCTCCATAATTCGATCTGTTTTGTTTTACTTTTCCTATCAATTCCGAAACACAAAAATGTTGCAATCGATTTGTATTGCCTCATCACGCTTCTATCGCAATGTTTTATCATTTCCGTTTATTTTTCTCACCAAATAAACAGTAAACATTTCGATTTTTCCAGACCCTCACCTGTTACCTTACCCTGTCATTTCTTTCCGCTTTCCAGCCATTTTTAGCTACACCTTTTTTTCTGTTTTATACTCAGTTTTGTTTAATCATATCAAACTTTTCGAAGAAATTGTAAATTGTATTCTTTTTTTTTCTTCATTTCCTCTGTGTGTCGTCCCGTTTTTCCACTTCCTGTTTCTTTTTAATCTATTTTGTCTATGCTCTCTTCCGTGTTATGAAATAGTAGCATTAGTTATCTCCTAAAATAATAAAATGAAATACAAATAATTAATGACATTGTTATGTAAAATGTACCCGGGAAAACAAGGGCAGTATTTCTGAAATCTTTAAGTTCACTCCAGAGAACATAACTCCCTTAAAACATAAAATATACCCTACTTTTATAAAATTAAAATAATATGCATAAATTTTCTGTGGAAAACAATGGCAATTGACTCAATCTGTAAGTGTTTTCTTAACATGCGGAGCTCTAGGAGCCGAACCTCATGATGAAACTAATAGCATATGTATAAAATTCGCCAGGAATAATCAGACAAGTTGTGTCGTGTACCCGATGTTTTGGATGCGTTTTCTTATTTACTTGTATCTTCCAGGATTAAATATAAGGTAGGTTTTAATGTCGTGAAAATCCAGCTATTTAAAATGGCGCACATTGTATTCAAACAAAGATATAAAAAAATTCCTCACTCTAAAAATATAAAAGGTAAAAGTATTGTCTTGTTTTAATGTAAAATATGTATTAACATTCATTCTTTTACATATATCTTATTATAAACAAGCGCATTTATATTTCTCTGTGAAACTTCAACTATCCTATTATATTTTCTCGTATATTTTGCAATTTATGTTTAAAGTTTAATCATCAAGAGATAATGTATTATTGCAACGGAGCCGCTTGTATCAGCAACAATGAATAACACCGATGCTAATGACCAAGCCAGTGCGCGAAGCGAAGTCACAAAAAAGTACACCTGTGGACGGCAAGCGACACCGAACACACATGGGCAGCAGAGAACCGAGAAAAAAAGTTAGTTTATTTATTTATAAAATTTATAATTATTAAATTTTAAAAGCAATAAATATTACAATATGCCTCTGTATTCAAATTTAATTATTTCATTCTTCAAAATACTATAGATGAAAACACAGCCAGTGGGCCGACGCATTACTCTCCTATTTGCTTTCACATTATGGTTTGGTACCGCAGCTGAAAATCATAAAATTCTTCATAAGTTTTTCCATATGTTTTTAGAATAATCAATATACATTAAATAAGTTATTAACGCAATTCATAAATATTATATATATATATATATATATATATATATATATATATATATATATAGAGAGAGAGAGAGAGAGAGAGAGAGAGAGGGAGGGAGAGAGAGGGAGGGAGAAAGAGAGAGAGAAAGAGAGATAGAGAGAGAGGGTGTCCCAAACGAAGATGACGAATTTGAAATTAAAATTCAAATAAAAGTACCTCTCTACGATAAATTCGACTCCTTGATGGTGTAACGACTCGTGATGACTTTAGGTTAATCTAGATGATATGAAATAATCTTGTTTTGCTAGTTTGATGCTTCTATTGTTTTATCTTGTATTTAATTAATTCAGCTTCTTTTGGGATACCCTATATATATATATATATATATATATATATATATATATATATATATATATATATATATACGAGGGGCGTGCAATAAATAATGCCAGTGACCCACTTTCCATAGGGGTAGAGCAACGAGACTTGGCACAGTTTCTTTCTCTTTCTCTACATAGGAATCACCCAGAGTTATGCATTTCTCCCATCGTTTGATGCAGCTCTGGAGACCGTTTTTGTAGAACACCCCAGGTTGGTCCTCCAACCACAACGTGACTTCAGAAATCAATGTTGCATCATCTGGGAAACGCTTTCCTTTCAAAAACAACTTCATGGCTGGGAAGAGGTGTAAGTCAGAGAGTGCAAGGTCAGGAGAGTAGGGAGAATGGGGAAGGATTTCATAACCACACGCCCGTGCTTCTGATCTGGCGACATGCGAGTTGTGGACCGGAGCGTTTTCCTACAGGAGGAGGGTACGTTTGCTGATCTTGCCCCGCTTCTGGATTTTGATAGCTTCCCTTAATTTCCTCACAGGTAAAGCATTATTATGCTCCTGTCATTGTGGTACCTTGTGCCAGGAACTCTGTCATCACTACTCCGTCCTGGTTCCAGAAGACTGTGAGCATGACCTTGCCAGCGGAAGGCTGTACCCTTGCCTTCTTTGCGGGTGGTGAGTCCAAGTGCTTCTTCTGCATTGACTGGGCTTTGGTCTCTGGATCATAGTGATGGGCCCAGGTTGCATCCTGCGTAATCAGTCTTTTGAAAAACTTTTACCTATCTTTTTGGCACATCTCCAAATTCATCCTTGAGCACTCGACGCGTTCTCGCTTCTGGAATGGTGTGAGCAACCTGGGAATCCATCTGGCAGACACCTTATGCATATGCAAATTGTCATGAATGATAGTGTCCACAGACCCTGTACTAATCTTGACCCCTTGGGGTATTTGCCGAATATTAATGCACCGATCTTCCAAAATGGCACCGTCAACGTGACGGAAAGATGCCTTATCAATGGCAGAAAAGGGGTGGCGACCAGGTCTGGGAGCTGTTTCCACAGACTTCCGGCCATGTTTGAATTCACGATGCGAGCGTTTTACAAGGTCATATGATAGGGCATTATCATCATAAGTTTCTTTCATTTCATCAAAAGTCTCATGTGGTGTGCGTCCTTTCAAATAAAAAAACCGGGTCACAGCTCGACATTCAACAGGCTCCATTTCAAACCTAACTCAGTTCAAACACCTGTAAAACAGAAACCACAATTAGTTCAGAACTGTAATTTTCCACATAACCCGTAGAGATATAAATCATTGCACAGGAAAAATTTCAGCTAGATCAGACAACTGGAAGTGGGTAAGGGGCATTACTTATTGCACGCCTCTCGTATATACTTACAAATATCATAAGGTCGGTTGTAGAGCTACTCAGAGCACTTGATACAAAACTGACTTCGGAATCTAGTAGGTGATTTCCTTTCTCCTCCTTAAAACCTTTTTCTTCCAGAAGAAACGTTGCCTGTTCATTTCTACTCTGTCTTTATTTTCGTGGCGACTGTTCGTTTGAGGTTTAATCTATAGCCCGGAAAAACGTATAAAACCCACTCGTCTACCTATAACAACTATCACCAATTTCAACTACTCTCTTTCTGTGACTACAACTAAACGCAAATTCTATGAATAGATTTTATTTTCTAGAACTGTCAGTTTTCTGGACACAAACTACCAGGTGGCTTCTCAGCTAACTACAACATTGTCGCTTTCAAGTTATAAAGAAGCAAGTTCGTTGAACCATCCTCTTAAATAACCAATCTCTACGCAATTTACACCAGTACCGACCATTAAGGTGTTATCTAACCGATAACATGAGACTAAATTAATCCTTATCCTTAGATAGCTTTTCAGAATTTCATAAGCGGCGACAACTTTGAACGACGATAGAGTTAATTCAGAATAGTGCAGTTGAAATAAAGCAAATTTCAGTCAATCGTTGATTGCATGCGTCTTAATAGTCGAGTCTATTTGTATTCTTCTCTTACGTGTTTTTTTAAAAGCAGTGTTTACGTGATACGGTGAATGTCTGTATTGGAAATAAAGCAGCTAACAAATAGCAAAATAGGGGAAAAGCTTGAATCTTCAAATAAATATAAACAGTAAGAAATGAACACAATTCAATACCTCGCGCGTGTTCAAGACTTTAAGACATATTTCATGCCACTTATATTTATTACGCTATCGAATTTCTTACCACCATTCTTGCAACGCAATGCGTGTTGCTTTTTTATATACTAGCGGTGTCTATATGCCCACAGTCATAGATATTAGTCTTAAGTTACAGTATAGTAGAACCCCGGGATACGGCATTAAAAATTAGTAACAAAATACAGTACAGTATATAATACACATGTATAGAATCAAATAACATTATAAATTTCATCATAAGGCGGAGAAAATACCGTAACCACGAACCGAACGAACATCGTATTCCACATCGTAACCTGAAAAAATTAATTCTATGGCCACCGTATCCCGGGGTTCTACTTTCATTGTTCATTCATATTACGTAGTCATAATATATTAATTTAAAAATAAAACAATAAATCTAATATTTGGATTTCTTTGTTTTGTTTTGTTTGTTTCTTTTTTGCTTTTCCTTTTGCTATTCTGATTTTTTTTTTTTTTCATATACATGTTTTTTTCTCATATTCAACCCGAATAAGGCATGTCGCAAGTTGGACGAAAGCGGTTACTATTTGGGACCATGCCTAGGAAAGAGTAACAAGATGTTTTTTTTACATTACATTTAAATTTCTGGATATCAGTACAGTCAGGGAAACAGATAGTGTGAAGGAAATTCCAATATGTAGCTGTTCGAAAGAAGAAACTCTTGCCGGATAATTTTCTTCTTTTTTGTGGAAATCGCTTCGAACACGGCATAAAACCACTTGATGTAAGGAGCTACATATACAAGGCCAAAAAATGGCCAAGTGTTGAATTGATAGTCTCTGGTCCAGAAAATAGCAAATATTTCCCATTTGCCAAACATATCGCTTAAGTGAATATAAGGACTAAAAACTAAAACATTAAAAGAAGAAAGTAAGCAGAAGGTTAACATTCTATTCTCCTTAAGTGTACCTCGTACACACACACGGACACACACACACACACACGAACACACACACACACACACACACACACATATATATATATATATATATATATATATATATATATATATATATATATATATTAAAATAGAAAATTGCGAGCATGAAAAATAAAATGGAATAGCTTAAACATGGAAAATATAGAACTAGTTGTTAAAACTGGAAAGAAAAATACAAGATATTCTAGTAAAACGATATAATAAATTAATAACTTAAAATATTGCACCATTAAGAATTGATTATATAATGTTATAAATTGAATTTTTTTAAAATTCTAAATGCTGCAATATGTTACGTTATAAATTTATTATATTTTTTACTAGAATATCTTGTCCTTTTCTTTTCCATGTTTAAGCTTAAACATATTACTTTTCATGCTCGCAATTTTCTTTTTTAATCCATGATTTTTCCAGGATTCTAGTAAATTCACTTGTTCTTTGTTTAATTTCAGTCTGATAACACACACATATGTAATAACAATGTACGGCACTCGTCTGCGTTAAATAAACTCCCCCAATTATCTCTCTTTCATTATTTCATCTCTCTGTTTCATTTGTTATTTCTCTTTTCCTGAGAGTGGTGAATTGATAGCAACAGTAGTCGCTAAAGCAACGTGGTTCCTATGGAAACCAATCATAAAAAACGTCGCTCACCTCCTTACGTTTTTTTACGATTTTGAACGCCAGTAAATTCATCATAACTTTTGTTTTACTGAACGAAAACTGAAGTTTTTTTCACAATATAGCTGAGAAGGTGATCTCTAAACTAACAATTGTTTGAAATTTGGTCGAAAAATGATTGAGCGGCGAAGCTTTAACGCAGTTCTAAACGACTAAAGCTGCTACTTAAGCATATATTCAAACACGGTAGTTTTTTAATGGTATACATATATACTCCATGTGTGCATATATGTGAGCGTCGTCTACTTTTGCCTAGGCACATATGTATATGCGTGTGTGAGTGTGTGTGTCGTCCACGTTTACCTAGATACATATTACAACACATTTGTTGCTGCTTATTATTCTTACACTATCCACCTTCTTACCAGTAACTGTTTCCCATGTGTACATACTTGATATGAACATTTTCAAATATTCTAGACAAAACCATGTTTACTGGGAGATTAACGGCACAACATTTTTTATCTTTTTTTTTCTGGTGAACATTGAGTTGATTAAAATCATCGGAAAGATTACCTCGCAGTTGTTGACGTCTGAACGCGCGTTTAATTCGGCAGATTATTCCAATTGACAAAACGGCATTAAAAAAAAGTAATCATATGTCTATTTCTTTCTGAATCATTTCCCAATAGTATCTAGATATCTATGGCAAGTTTATCGGCTCGAAAGAACAACGAGTACACGGCTTTATCAAATAAATAATACGGTTGGATTGGTTGTTCTGCAAGTCTACAAGTAAATTTTCTTTTATAAGTCGATTGCACTTCTTCTTGTTTAATATATATTGCTGACGGCCAGGTTCAAGTTGTGCCGAAAGCGTACACAGAAGACCCCTTGTTGATCTGATTTTCGTAAATACACGATCTGTATTTCTACCAGGTTATTTTGGTATTTATTTCCTTTCTTAATTTCTATACAAGTAATATTCCAAATACGTAGGGCAAACTACATAAGAAACGACTTCGCCAACGAGCAAATGGACGTTCTCAAAGATACGAAAACGAAAATCTATTACTCATGAGTCATATCCTACCTGACATTTTATGACTTTCGATTTCTTCAAGCTCCTACGAACCACTCATGCTCCGGTTTGACTCAGTCTGACATTAGAACAGTTAATATATCCAATAGACAAATCTACGCGTACGAAACAATTTATTTGTGTTTGCCCTGTACTATTGTAGTATTATATTAGCGTGCGGGGCAACGCAAGATAATTCTGATCGATTATTCTTATTCTTATTCTTATTCTTATTCTTATTATTATTATTATTATTATTATTATTATGATAATTATTATTATTATTATTATTATTATTATTATTATTGTTGTTGTTGTTGTTGTTGTTGTTGTTGTTGTTGTTTAATTTTATGTAGAGAAAAATATTCAGGGAAAATGTTTTAATAAAAGGAATGTTACAAAACAAAATATGTCATTTAGGAATAAAGTTGACAAAAAAACTTTAGATAAATAAGATATGGACAATTCGAATCAGCTGATATGGTTATTTGCGTACATGAGTGGTGACGTAATGAAGTAAGGAAAGGGTTGAGATATACACGTAATTTGGATTTGAGAAACGGACATAGATGAGAGTGAGGTTTGCTAGCAACAGGATCGAAAAAGGTTTTTCCACGTCCGGGAGCCAGAAGACGTGAGATGAGCAAGCTGAAGCTGTCGTAAACTCCAAGTCGGGAATTAAATGTCTATACCTAAAAGAGATAGTTCGTGTTTTGATGTGTTATAAAGCAAAAGGAAAAATCCGGAAACGTGGCGACATTTCTGAACCATGAAAGGAAGAGAGGAGAAAATGTCTAAAAAACGAAGACAGTGTGTGTTTCTCGTTTGTTGAAATTGTCATCCATCATTCGTAAGGGTTATCTCATTGATCTATTGCATTATATTTAAACACAGAAACACAATCATGCACATAAAGAAACACTCACACACGCAATGAACATTTCTAGGCGATCACATTTATAAATATGTAAACGCCACGTATATATACACTCGTGTTATACAAGCATACTATATTACAAAGACGTATATATACACACTGGTTATATTGTGTAGTGGGGTTTCATATTAAAAGAGGTATAATGGAGACATTTCTATTGAAGAGAGACGGCAGGGACATATATATAACAATGATGAGGGGGTACAGTTCTGGGATGTTTCTTCTTAACACATAGCGAGGGTGATAGGGATACATATTCTTGTTAGGGTTACATAAAGTTCATACCAGGATGATTAACACATTACCTTCAATTTGTGGAATGACGACACGAAGACAACAGTTACAAAAATCGATGGTGATTCTTTATTTCATTTGACCGGTCGAATGATGATGACGTCAGGAATTCACATTTGTTCTAAATAGTTAAACTTCTACCCCTTCGCCTCTAAGAGGTCCCTCCTCTAACCATGTCAGCCCTTTCCACCCGACTCTGCTGTCTGTTCGAACTCGACTGCCCGACTGCTCTAATCTGACTAATTCTAGATCCTGTATTGAGAATCCCCCTTTTTGCTATGACGTCAGATGTGTGGTTCCGAAACGTGATCAACTCACGTGGCTAAGCACACTTTTGTCCAAAACACACTTCTGCAAACAAAGAATTCTCAACTAATCTATTTTTTACAATATATTTTTAATTTGTATTGTTCATTCTTTTTAGCTGACATTTTAAATCCAGTTTTCATAAAAGAACGAACAATCAATTCTTTTTACAATACAAACAATATCTAACTATTTCCAATAGAATTAAACAATAGCTACATTCTAACATTCCAATTTCTGAACCTTGCTTACAAGGTTCGAGTCTCGGCTTATCCTAATCTCATTTTCACTTATCTAATGTTCTTCTTATTAACATGGAAAGGGACAGCCTTTCCTTGTAACAGTTACACACCCCAACATATAATATTCTTGTATATTTGTAGATTCTTCATTTGTTGTCTATTTTGTTTGTTTGTTTGGTGCGGCATTTTTCTTCTGATTCTTTTTCAAGATGACATCCCTACTTCCTCTTTCAAATGAATCATATAATCCTCATTTCAGCCACGGGTCTAACCGATGTCTAAAAATTGAAAGTATAAGATGATTTGTAAGAGGCGGAGAATATTAAATTGACAATTCTATTTTTGTCACTTGCAAAATGAACAACTTTTAGTTATTTGGGGGTAAGCTTGGCTTGGCAATTAATCATGAAGAGATTGACACCAGAGGAGCTTTAGTTAAATTGCAAATGATACAACCAACTTTCTGATAAACAAATAATTTAACAA